>NC_092815.1:130855531-131073031 GCF_023375885.2 Dermacentor andersoni | reverse complement strand
CCGGCTCTGCGCGCACGAAACGCACGCACGTATACGCACGTACAAGCCAGCACACACGTATACCCCCGGCTCGGGCAGCTCGCGTGTGGGTGGGCGAACGGACAGCCAAAACGATCTTTTGCTCCCCGGGTCCGCGCGAGCGGCGCTCGGAAGAGCAAACAGCCGGACGCCCCTGGCTCCTCGGGCGGCGTGTCCCCAGCCGGGCAGCGGCAGAGCCCGGCACACGATCCATCATTCCGCGCGGCTGGCCGGCTGTGCCCAACAGGGCGAGAAAGAGCGTCGCCACTCGCACGAGAAGAGGGGAGGCAACGGCGGCTGCGGCACAACCATCCGAGGGCCGCCCTGGCGGCGAGCACGGCTTTTATACCTTTCGCACACCTGCCTCGCGTGCCCCGGCCACGGACCCGAGCACACGGTCGTTCGCGCCTAGCGCGGCACCTTCAGCCCCGGGTACACGCGAGAGAAAGGCGAGCGCTGCCAGAGGGAAGCAAAAAAAGTTACGGGGCGAGAGAGAGTGAACAAAAAAGAAAAAGAAAAGAAAGTAAACATTCAAAGAAAGGCAGCGCTATGGCAATCTGAGCAGGAGCGGCGTCATCAGGGAGCCCCGCGGATGAGCGGTTTGCTAAGTGAGCGATTCATACGCGCCGCTTCCGCACGCAGCCCGCTAAGTGGAGAGTGTAAAAGGTTGAGAAAAGAAAAAAGAAATAAAATAAAGGTGAAAGAAACACCTGCTGCAACGCCGGAGTAGTGTCTTTGAAATAAGAAGTATACTAGAGTCCGTAGTGCGTTTCATTTCAAAGCTGGCGTTAGGAATACACTCGGAAATTCCGAAAGCAGTAGATTTCTACCTAGATGGCAACTCACGACGATTTCGCAGTCACTCCAAAGTTACAGTGTGCACTAAATTATGGTTCTTTGGCAACAAAACGATAACTTCGCGTGACACACAAGAAAAAAGAAAGAGCATGTGTGCGAACGTTTGCATAATAATCTGCGCAAGTACCCCCAACACTCCTCCAGCCCCCCAATACTCAGTCTTGGATGCTACAGACGGCTCTAATCACGGGAAACTAATACGAGTTTGACGACACATATACAAAGGGCGCTACGAGAGACGCCGTGGTAGTGGGGACTCCGGCTTTTATTTTTTTTTTCATCCCCTGGCGTCAATTTGTTAACTCATCACCCGAAGAAATGTAAAGACGAACGTATTATTATTATTATTATTATTATTATTATTATTATTATTATTATTGTTATTATTATTATTATTATTATTATTATTATTATTATTATTATTATTATTATTATTATTATTATTATTATTATTATTATTATTATTATTATTATTATTTCGCAACCATCGGAATGCGGCTGTCCCGACTGTGAACCGTGCGCGCGACCTCGCGCTCATACAGCGCAGCGTACCCGCAATCATCGGCGACGCCATCACTTTGTCGTCCTGCGCCGCCGCACCGCGCTACATAAGCTCGGCGCCCTCGGGAGAAGACAAATTTTTTACGGCAATCCGCGAGGCTCTTCATGCATTACGCCCCAGCGCTTCTACACCGTCGAAGCTGGGCGCGCAGTTCGGACCTCCAGGGTGCACCGCTCAGTGATCCGCCTAAATCCGGACCCAAATCTCGGGCGTCCTTTCGGACAGGGCAAAAGCGAGAGCAATTTCGAACGCCCATTTGGCGCCGGCGTCGCTGTAAGCGCCAACCATCGCGATGGAGGGAAGCTGCAATAATAGTAAAAAAAAAAAAAAAGGAGAAATGACGAGACAGTGACGGGAGTTCGAAGCGGAACGAGACGAGGTATATACAAGCATTACCGTGGCGGCGCGCGCGGCAAATAAGGCGAGACCCCAAGCGCGCCTAGGCATCGGCCGGTATAGTATACAGATAAACTGCAGCCGTGTAAGCCCGGCCCATGCCTCAGAGGTGGGAACCGAGGAAGCTAGCTGCGCGGCAGTCCCTATCCGGCCCTATACTTACACGGCAGCGACGCGCGAGTCCAGAAAACGTGGAAATGACTGCTTTCCGCCACGCTGCCAGGCAGCCGTATATAAAGGGCAGCACGGTCGGGCTACCGCCAGCTATACACTTTCGTGACCCAGGGCAGGGTATACCGGAAGGAGCGTCGAAAGAGCGCGCGCGAGCGCATCACCACCGCATGACAAGGTATACAGATGCCTCATGATTTCGGGGTACGGCAAAATAATGTTCGGCCGCGACAGGCAGCGGGGATGTGTGATAGTCAAAGAGCGCGAAACACGGTGCTACCGAACATCGTCAATAACCCCACCACGGGGGCGGGCGAAGGAGTAAGAGAGAGGAAAGCAGCAAGAGAACCGCACTAAGGCCCCATCCATACACTGTTCCAATCATGCCGAACAACTAAACGCACAATAAACAACAGCAACAACAACAAAAAAAATTGCGGAGAGAGAGAGAGAGAGAGAGCAAGGCCGTACCACGTGCAGTCCGCACAGCAGTAGAAAACGCCCAGGAAGTGCCAGCAAACAGAAGCAAACGTTAAACAGGATAGTCATGATCCGTTGGCCTGCCAATGTTATGGCGCACAGGCAACGTCGCGATGCCAAGGCGTTTCATCTGCACGCCTCTCGGCTTGGCATATACAGCTATGTATACGCCTCCGCCTAAGTTAGCCGTGCTGTGCGCCGAAGCGACTTCCGCAGTAAATTAAATAAGCCTGTTGAAGGAAAGGAGGCTCATGAGAGTATGCGTCACACAAACGCACATGCCAACAGTGCGCTTTCCGATGCGCGGTTAACTCGGACGAAGCGTAACGGCGCGACCAAACCAAAAGTGAAAGCGTTGCTTTTTTAGTGAACGTCACCGTCTCGTCTACGGTTGTCTTTCCCGACCAGTGAGTGCACTTATTTCACCGATCTCGATACTTGTGCGAAATTTCTACAGCAATTTCCAGGCCAGTTATTTCTTTTTCTTTTTTGATGTGCCATTTGTGCACATTACTGCGAGGCCCCACGAAGCTGCGCACAACGGATCTAATTTTTTCTACCTGGCCTAACAATATAGGCTCATGTTTAAACGCACTTCGACTCCCGCCGTAACTCCTACTGCTTTTTTTTTTTCTATAGCGTAGAGAAACCAGCGTAACGCCACTCTGTGCTTCCACCGAAAGAGTAAATACGGTTCGACGAAGTGCCTGGATTATTCCCGCATGACACAGAAGGTTGCTCGAAAAGATCTCCCCTATATTAGCGCTTTCCCTTAGAAGCTTTGGATCTCTGATTGCGATATCATGCACACCTCAGGAATTGCCGAGAAGACGTGTGTGTGCGTGTGCGTGCGTGCGTGCGTGCGCGTGTGCGTGTGCGAGTGCGTGTGTGTGTGTGTGTGCGTGTGTGTGTGTGTGCGCGTGAGTGCGTGTGCGTGCGTGCGCGCGCGCGTGGGTGGGTGGGTGGGTGCGTGGGTGCGTGCGTGTTTGTGTCTATAAATGTACACGGAAGACAGCCATAGCGGCTCACAGGAATCTGGTTGCAGTTAAATCTGACACAGTGCTGAAAACAGGATGACAGAAAATAAAACAATCGGGAACGGTTAAGCGTTACTTCGTCCTTCTAAAGTTCGGGCACGGGCAAGCGAAAAAAAAAATAGAGGGTTCACGCGAAGCGGCCTTCGTCGCCAGTTCGACATGGCAACCAGAAGTGAAAAAAAGTTAAGAAAAAAGTTCCAGGAGCCAACAACAACGGTAAATTAACGTAAACAATTGAAGCGGTACAACTGCACCTGCACCCGCACGTGTGAGCTTGTTCGGAAACGAGCTCAGAAGGCTTGTTTTTGGAAGCCCGGAAACGCCGCGAGCTTAACAAGGCCCATCGCGAAAATCCTTTCACGCGCGCGCCTCTTTAGCGCGCATCAGGCGCCACAATGAAGTTCCAAAAGGATCCTCGCTTCCTTCGCAAACGAGCGTTCCGGGGAGGATAAATAACGCCCCACATAAAAAAAAAGGAAGAAAAGGAGAAGAAGAGACGAGGGTCTCGCGGGCACAGTACCTCTTTCCGCTAAGTACAGAGATTCGCAGGAGTAAAAGAAAGGAGGGGGGGAGAGGCAGGGGGACAGAAGGGGGGTGAGGGCATAGCTGGAATCAACCAAATAGCGCGCGAAACAAAGAAGGGCAGAAATCAAGAACGCAGCTAATTAGCACATCCGCTGACGTCAACAGCACCAACGAACCGAGGGCGCGAGATTCCCGCACTGGTTACTTACGCTCACGCGCACACACAAACACACCCGAGACACGCAAGGCAAGCAGCACAAAAGCATCGGCGCCCATACGCAGAGTAGAAAACGATAAACGTGGGAGAGAGAGAGAGAGAGAGAGAGAGAGAGAGAGAGAGAGAGAGAGAGAGAGAGAGAGAGAGAGAGAGAGAGAGAGAGAGAGAGAGAGAGAGAGGGAAACTCAGGACGCATGAGATGCTGGAATAATTAGGCAGAAGCTCGATAACTAAACGAACCTCCATGTAAAACGTATACAGATGGAATACAGCGATGAAAGCAGCGCTGCTCCCTGTAGTACGTTACATCACGTTTTGCGAATACGATGGCTGCGGTAAACTTCTGGTATACAGGCGCTAATTACAACATCCGCGGTTCACCGGCAGAAACCCATCCGATCCAAATTATAGCTACAGTTGTGTTGGCGAAGAGGAGAACAAGCAGTTACAGAGGAGCGTGAAAAGAGCACACGCTTCTTTTACACTTCAGTTTGTTTTAATTTTTTATCCGCCAGAGAGTTTTAAACGTGATGTCACCTAAGAACGCCGATATATTACGGCCATCCTTTTTAAAACACAGCTGAATTTTCGACGTGTGATATGGTCGAAGCGCGTCCTCACATGTACGAGGTCATGTCAATGAACCAGCACTGACGTTCCTTTGCATAACACATTGAATAATAATAATAATAATAATAATAATAATAATAATAATAATAATATGTCACGTTAACGTTAGTGGCCAAACGTATTCTTATATGGCAACTACCAGCGTCCCTGAAGGATCAGTATAGGACCACTTTTTTTTTTCGATTTTTACTAATGACGACCTTTCCGCTATTCGGAAATTTTCGATCCTTCTATATGCCGATGACATCAAGATGTTTAAGAAATTTCATACTGTCGACGAATGTCGCGTCCTGCAGTCTGATCTGTTTTCTTTTTTCTGAATGGTGCAAAGATAATAACCTCACAGCACAAATGGCTTCCAGCAGAACGTACCGACACGCACACAAAGGAACGACGGCACACGCTGGTGTGTCATCGTCTCTCTGTCCGCGTCAGTAACGTTATGCTGGAAACCAATTTGTTTTATGTGCAACCAACGAGCACAGGCAAACACTATTCTGATAATAACCTCACCTTAAATGCTGCTATGACCAAAGTATTGACTTTCACACGCGAAACAGCAAGCATTTCTTTTTCTTATTAAGGCGAAAGCCTTTCTAGGCTCATGGTGAAGTTTGTGTCAGCAGACCTGACCGCCAGAGTGTCCGCCGAAGCGTCATCACGCCATATAAAGATAAAGAATGAGAAATGATTGATAGTGACAGTCAGTGAATGATAACGTCATAATAGAGATTAGTAGGGGCTAATAATGACTAGTAATTACTAATAATGACTACTAATGACTGCTAAATGACCAATATGTCTAACGACGGCTTGTAATGACCATAATTGATTACAAATGACTAGAAATCTTTACTAGTGAGCAGTATTGACTAATAATGACTGAAATGACTTGTAATGACTAGTAATGACTATGAATTGACCAATATGCCTAACGACAACTTGTAACGACAATTATTTAGAAATGACTAAGAATGCTTAGTAATGACCAGTAATTACTAATAATGACTGAAATGACTTGCGATGACTACTAATGACTATGATATGACCAACATGTATAACGACGACTTGTAATGACCACAATTGATTACAAATGACTAAAAATTTTTAGGGGTGAGCAGTAATGACTAAAATAAAGAAGAGAAAGAGAAGAGGCAAAGAGAAAGAGGGGAATGATAAGAGGAGGAAGAGTAGGCTTTCGCCGTTCACCTCTTAAGAGAGATCTTAAGAGACCCTGTAAATTTTTTTTTTTTTTTTTTGGCTTCTGTAACACTGTGCAAGGTCTGCGAGATCAATGATATCGGTGCACTTGTTGATACAAGCTTATTCTGCTCACATTAAACGCGCTGCAATGCGGGGATATGTGCTCTTTTGGCTCTGTTTGCACACCATCGACGGGAATTCAATTCTCCTACACTCTTAAGCAAAATTACACCCTTTTGCCCCACAACAATAATCGTCATCTGTCTTGTCCGCATTTCCTTTTTTAAACGCGGCGAGCCCGGTACTTTCCAGCAAGGGACGGCACGCGCGTTATCAGCATGACATAGCATTCCCGACAGGAAAGTAGCGGGCGCGGCGTTTTCAAAAAAGGAAACGCAAGCAAGGCCGATGACGGTTATTGTTTTGTGGCAGAGATACACCCCAAAGGCTGTAACTTTGCCTAACAGTGTACGCCGTTTCGTCAGTTGAGCTCAACAATCTGTCTTCCTACACTCGAATACGCGTTTGTCGTCTGGAATTGCATTTCTAGATCAAGTAGTGACATTATAGATAGGGTCCAGAAAAAGTTTCTAAGCATATATAATCACCGCTTTGTTAGCACGGACATTGGACCTTGTGCTAGCGCTGTTGAACTATTGACATTGCCCTTACTTCGGTGTCGACGTAATCGCACTGACCTCCTGCTTCTTTTGAAACTCCTTCAAGGTACGCTCAACTGCACCGAACTCCTCATTTGTATCATGTTTCGTACTCCGCGCAAGATCACCAGTGAACACAGATCTTTCCGTGTTCCTACCTGTTATCGCCAACACTCAATCGTCCACAGAATACTGAGTCTCGACAATGCTTATTTTACTGATCTTCATCTTTTTCATAACTCGCTATCATTGCTCTTTTCCGAGCTTTGCGTAGTTGTGTCATAGCTTCACACGTTGTTCAAATGTCCTTCTCCTCCTTTTTATTTCGTTATGACCTTGGGCCTTGTAGGTACACTATTTTCAATATTGTTTTTTTTTCTTTTACTTATATTCCCCTAGTTTTCATATTTTTTTGTCTTTTTTTTAAGTGTACGCGTGCGTCAGCACTCAGACCTTATGCTTGTTCCTGAGCACGGTTAATAGATGATTTATTTATTTATTTATTTATTTATTTATTTATTTATTTATTTATTTATTTATTTATTTATTTATTTATTGTTAGTGCTGTTGCTGTTACTCTATTATTACTGAATTTAACGACATCGAAAGGAGCTTAAGAAAGCCGCCTTCATGACGCATTTACTCATTAAACATTAAACGTAATTTTTCTTTTTTTTTCTCTTTGCAACGTGACATGCTGTCTAGCATAACAGTAACTATACACTATTTTATAAATTCTAAACGCCATGGAAGCAAAAAAAAAAGAAATACTTCGCGTGTCATGTAGCCTATATATATTACCAATAATGCATACGTTTTTGAATGTTTAGGTCAAATTAAAAGTTTTAAAAAACTTTTCTATGATTTCTACAACGCAGCTTTAGTAAGTATCAAGAAAATTTGATAGCAGTGTCATGACGACTCGGTCGCGAGAAACTACGCGTGCAAGAATTGTGCGAGAAAGAGGAAAGATACACAGCTAAGTGAGGAAACTATGAAATTCTAACCAAAAGCCAAATAAACATTCGCGGAAATATTGAACAAAAACCTTCATTTATTTTCGAAGTCTCATTATTCATTAATAAGAGCATTCTTATCCCTGGTCAAGAAGTAGTCGTAGTGACCCACTGAAAATATGCCTAAAGTTTTTTTTTCTAGGAACAACAAGCCAGCCGTTCTGTACTTCACTGAGACTTAATGCCGGTCGCGAATGCATGCTCAAGAATGAAAATCTTACAGGTAAACAAACAATTCTTATCCGGTAAACTATGCCCTTGCTGGCCTTACTTCGACGTCCCAAAACAACAATCACACAGGGTCACACCGTTCATCTTTCCCACAGTACAACGCTATCGCAGGTGAAGGAAGATTTACAGGAGCCGTTCAGGCAGTTCTCGAACTGCGGTAAGTTGGACCGACATTACTCAGGTGTCTTCAAAATGTAGCACAGTCTTCACTGAATAAAGTTAAACTTAGGGCAACGTTTAACCACGAGCACTTGACGGTATTCTTCGTGGTTTAAGATATTAAGCTCGACGGTACATTGTGTAAACATAGGGAAAAAGCTTACGACACAAAGCGCACCAACAAGCGCCTGTGTGCACATACGCGCATGAGTATGTAGGTATACCGTGTGTCCCAGCTAACTTTAGCCAAGCTATTCAAAGAAAAAAAAAAGTTGACAAATCACGGTGCAAGATACGATTAGAAGACCGACGTTGTTCCGTCGTCAGAGGTCTGAAGATCCAATAGCGTAGAAGTTAGCGTATCTTTCACCGTGTTCTTCTAACCTTTTTTTTTTTTCGCTGTCGTTAAACATCTTGACTAACGTTAGCCGGCACACCCTATAGGTTCGTGCTTGCGTGCATACGTGCGTATAGAGCACGCGCACACACGCACTTTCTTTTATCTTTTTTTAAGAGAGAAAGAAAAACACATACACCGAACCGTGTTTGCTGAATAGGACGATACAAGAGACCCCCCAGAGAGAGTAAACTCCACTAGAACGAAACAAGGGCACCTTAAGAAAACAAGTGGACGGTTTTGATCGCACGAAGTACCGGACCGAACGTTACGAACCGTTATCATCCGGAGAAAGCGAAGAGGTCGTTCCTCAAGTACTGGCGGCCTCAAGGGCTCTCACTGGTAGGAAACAAAACAAAAAAGTTAAAGAAGGGGAAAGAAGATGGAGGGCGAAGCAGGCAGCGATGCCGGCGGCCGGTAATTACAAACCAGCGGCAGCCCCTTCGGCTCCCAAGTCGACGAGGGAAAAGTACCGGGAAAGAGAGGGAGAAAAAAATGTGGATTCCGCAAAGTCTCTCTATGAGCAAGGCAAACACCCGCACGACACGCCACTTCAGCGACGCAAAATGAGTAATAGCGTCGGGCTCGAGGCACCAAGCGAGATTGCGTATACAAGTAAGATGAAAACGCAAAAGCGCAGCACGCAGGGTAGGTCAGAGCGAAGGCGAAGGGTGGTGAGAGGAGCAAGGAGGCTGACACCGCGGAACACGGGTCCGGAAATAAAAAGAGGCACGCGACGACATATCGTCGTTTGTTTGGACAAGGTTTCTTCTCATCGCCGAAAAAAATTGGGATCGGCGAGCATTAATAGGTCTTTGCTGTTGTCCCAACGCACAGCACGGAGTATAGTTTCTCATTAAGTTCGCCGCCGCCTACGCACAGGACGCGAGGGCGAAACGGCGAGAGCGATCGCTCTTCTTTTTTTTTCGTTTCGGAGGTGCCTGTCTGTACGCGGGCGGGGTTATTGTAGAGACAAGAACATAAGGCAATCCTGTTCCGACACGGTCGTTAAAGCGGTCTCGTGTTGCCAGAGCAGTGAAGTTATTACGAACATGCTCTACGTCCCAACGCTGTGCTATTTCTTCCTTCCTTTCTTTTTTTAATGGTTTGTCCCGATGCACTTTCACAGACGTAATTGAGAGCTCTTAATGATGATGATGGTGATTATTTATCAGCGTCGCCTTTGAAACGAGGCGGCGACAAATAGTCGCCTAGCCTGTTTGATTTAATCAGGTATGCTTTGCATGTTTTTCATACTAGCATATTTGTATACATCATCTTTATTTATTTATCCTTCTTTTGCTTCCTCTAAACTTCTCTACTTACCTCGTACCCTGTACTTATACAACCTATGCTGTAACAGATGCTATCAATCTCTTCAAAGTTTTTTTTTTTTCACCAATACTACAAACGTCTCTTACTTATTTTGACTGCTGACCTGTTGATGTTTCAACACTTTAAATACAAGCGGTTGTGGAAGGTGTACATCACATACGGATACCACTGGGCAAATCCCTTCGCGTTGTAGCATTGCAGAAGCGGCACCGATGCGAATGATTTCGCGCGTTATAGACATCCGTAAGAAAATCAGCGCCCTTGTTGATGCTTCTGGGAAGCAACGCATTATAATAAATAACACAAAAGATAGGTAGCGGAAGAAAAGATATTTTAAGTTTACATACATAACAGTAAGTACATTTTCATAATCATATTAAACACTTGGGCAGTCTTGACAACATGGGCTACGTGGAAAAAAGGAAGAAAGAAAGAGGTCACTTGCTAACAAACACTGCGACGGCATAGTGTGTCAGCTACGATCTATACTGCTATATAATATACGACGTTTAACGAAATGTTACGTTCTGAAGTTGTAAACGTCTTGCATTACAAACCGACTGTTAAATCCTACAGGGGCAGAACAAACTTTTTACGAACAGGTGATGCAAATTCAATTTGTATAAGAACAACCAGCGGTGGTATTTTACCTGCAATAAAGTAAGGCAAAGTGTGGTCGGTTCGTTGTAGGCCATAAATATTTCGAATCGCCCATTTCTGCAGCCTAAGTCTATTGAGATTGATGGCCGCCCCGTGCGCATTCCAGTTAAGCATTTCATCAAACACAAACCCAACAAGTTGGGGAGACGAAACGCGCTCCAGAGCGCCGTCATCATGGTGCGTATTGAAGGACATATAAATCATTTTTTTCTTTGCTAAGAAAGACAATATAATTTACTTTACGGACGTTCAACTTGCGTTTATCCGTGCGGATAGTTGCGGCGAGCCAGGCGTCGCATTCTCTTTCCGAGTTATGACTGTTTTCTCCTGCGAAAAATAAGTTTGTGTCGCCTCTATATATACTGAATAGTTGACTGCGTTAAAGGAATGTTATTGAAGACATTTGTGCAAAGCAAAAACAAGATGCGTCCCAGAATCGAACCTTGCGGTACGCCGTAATTGATGGCACCTGTTAGCGAACTTATTTCGTTTACTTCAGCACAATGGCAGCGAGTGGCCAAGTAATACCATGTCATGCTTAATAGAATCCAACGCTCCCTTGAAATCAAGAAATATATGCAGTGGAAAGCCGTTCATGTAAGTTCTTTGTAGTGATGTCTTTTGCGTACATGAGCGCATATGCTTCTTCCCCTGTTTTCTTTTTCTTTTGAAATCCATAATGCTGGTCGGTAATTACACAGTAATTAAGAAAAATATTTCCTATTCTTTTGTTAATGATTTGTTCTGGAACTCTGGAGAAGACAGGTAAGAAACAGGACGGAACTTATTAAGGTCGTAAATGTCTGCTCCTTTATGAATTAGAATTACTTCCGGGGTTTTCATCGTGACTGGAAATACACCTGTTATCAGTATATATACAGTTATATATGTGAGCTAGAGGGATGCTAGTGATTGAGGCTTTTTTTTATGGAAATGACATTTATGATGTCAAAACCGTTCGAGTGATAAGATTTGAGAGATGCAACAGCCATGCAAACCTCGCTAGCACCAGTAGGTTCGAATGAAATAGTACCGGCGCCACGCTTTTAGGTAGGTAGGCCTCGAAAGAAGCACTATATTCATTATTGAAGGAAGAGTTGTCTGAATCCAAATGCGCATATTTATGTTGACCATTACTATATCTCTGTATACATTCCCATTTGAAGTCAGTTGAGTGGAGCATGTTCGTAAGACTGATTACGGTTGCTGAACGTTCTCTAGAATCTTGATTGACCATTCCCTGCATCTCCAACCTTCGCTGCAGAAAACTCACGCTTTCATTCTGCGAGTCTAAATTTAAGTTGTTACGAACTTCTTCATATTCAACATAATTTTCTTATGCCGCGCGTTGCAAGAAAATCGTAAAATTTTTTTTTTTTTCTCCTTTGACCGTCTTATATAGCTCTTTAGATACTCATGGCTTCCTAGCTTGCTTGTGTGGGGTGGATTTAACTGACGTAAATGTATTGAAGTATGCAACCTGAAGTTAAGGAAGGAAAATGTTGTAACCTGTGTTGGGACCCTGGTTTTCGAGCAGATCTTCAAAATTTTTGTGTTCGACATTGATTCACAAGATGTAGATATGTTGCCGTCACTAACAACTCTGCGAGACTGAATGGAATGTTTGTGCGCTTTACTTTTCGGTAAGGTTTACGGGAGAAAACGAAAAAAGTAGGTATATAGGTGGTCGCTCAAGTAGCACGAAAGAAACCCTGCCAAAAATTATTCTGCCTTTCGGACACACATAAGTAGGAGAGGCTGTTCGAACGTTGCAAAAACCTCGTTGGCAGAGCTACAATTCTTTTCTTTTTTTCACAACAATGCGCGTGGGTAACATCCAGCAACTCCGCAACGCTTTGCGTGCGGGCGAGAAAATTAATGTTAGCGTCTCTTTGCATGTACTATTATTCGCTGACGAGTACTGCCTGCAAAAGCATGAATTCGCTTACGGAAATCTAAAAAAAAAATTATTGGTGAAGAACCCCCTGGATGGGTATAAACTGCAGTAATTAGAATCATTCGAAGACTGAAGATATAAACATTCAACATCTGCAGCGATACCGCGACGTCATCAAGCACGGAGAAATTGAGACGTAGAGCGATTTTTATCGCTCTGCAAGGTGAGAAACGTGCAGGCTGGTGGTATACAGTCAAACTCAGTTTCGGAACTAAACCATGTTTCTGAAATTGCAATGACGTCGAAGCTGTGTGAAACAGGCTATGCAAGAAATCCAAGACACTGTCACACTTTAATCGTAAACTTCTAGCTTTGAGGTGAAAGAAAGACAGCTTCTCATCAGAAGACGACGGTTTTGCGCGTGCAAAAAATCGAAAATTCTCAGGCGTAATTAACGTACACGTTATTGTCCATTATGCCCGCGAGACCCAAGAAGTGGTAGAGCTGATTATAGCTTGACGATGCAATGCTACTTGTAAAAATAGGTTATTCGCTTTAGTTCTTATACCTCCAACGTTTTGATATAAGATGTTTAGCTCCTTCCTTGTGATTTCTTCGGTTGATACCCAGAAGAATGGAGCATGCTGTCATAAAGCCTAGCTACCTTCCAAAGGGCTAAATGGGCACGCTTTCAACTAGAGACATGGGTCCTCGCTTAATAAAGCCGACTGCGGCCGCAACTGGACCCGAGGTGTACTTGTTTTAACCAGCAAGACTTTCCCACGGCTCAATCAAAAACGAGGTCCGCACGAATAATGTCGATGACCGGGCTATTCCACCCCTAACAGCTATTTTCGTTTATTTACGCGCACCAGGCATCCTTATAGTATCCAAGCTGGACCATACGTGCGGGTACGCCAGTAGCACACACTTAAACCAAACTACATACAAAATGAACAATGACACGAAAGTCTGACGACACAAATTTCGGAGAGACATGCCCAAAGGCTTAGAGTTCCGGGTGCAGTTAAGAACACTGAAGCGGTCTGCTGGAAAGAGCTGGCTGACTTAGTTTCAGAGAGACAGGGCACTTGCAAAAGAAGCGTACTTATGCGCGTTAATGGCAGCCGACGGGACACCAAATCCTGTAGCAGCTGGAGGCCCGTAGTTCATGTTGGAAAGGGCTTAGTAAGTGGACGAGCTAGATACAGCGGAACGTCCGCAGTAAAGTTGATAAGAAATATCGGGCTGTGTAGCACTGTTTACAGTTCTGCGCAGAGTCAGTGACTGAAGGTCAGCCTTGAAAGTCGCGACCTACGACAACCTCTCGATCAAGCGACAAAAACCTAAGAAAAGAAAGAAGCAGAAGAAAGAAAGGACGGGTGCAAAGCCCTGAAAGAAGCCAAATAATTATTTATAATATGATAGAAAAAATGGGGTGAGGGGCACATACGCAATGAAAATATAACAGCAACGTTTTATAAAAAATGGGGGAGGGGGAAACGAGCTTGCCACACCCAACAGCCCCGTCCGCAATACGTGAAATGTCAAGAGGCCCCACCCCAACGACACGCGTGCGAGTCGGGGTTCCGGTGAAATTAGGAGCGAGATAAGAACGACGCGTGGCGACGTCTGGTCGGCCGAGAGGTTTATAATCTGACCGCGGTCGCTAATTCGGGGTGGAATCGAGATAACGTCCAGTCGGCCGTACTCGTGCACCGACCGGCCGAAAGTGGGTCATACAGACGCTATCGGCCGCACCCAAACGACCAGCACGACGCGAAACGATAGATGCGTGTTAGACGATAAAGCTTCCGGCCACTATAGACTCACTTCCTAATTATAGAGCTTGCTCTTCCGGCAAACACCTTTCGAAGCTCGCGGCAGTGGAGACACTTACTTGCGATGGCAAGTTATGCTTAACGTCTGCACCTAAAGGCCACCTGCAAGGAAATTTCGGACCCCCCAAAAAAAAAGTTTATAGTTTAGATTGTGTAGATAGAGGAGCATCCGTGCAAAATTTAACGGTTTGGGCGCTAGCGTCATCAAAATCTCGCAAAAATGGCTGTTTGTGATACCAAAACTGAAGAAGTAAGTGACGATTTAGCGGTAAATGCGAGCGAAATGCGTTACGATTACGTCGCATCCCTTTAGCTTCGCAGATTTTTTGCGGCTCTTTGCTGTTTCATTTCTCACTCGACACACAACGAGCCTCTTCGATGAGCGAAGTGCAACTGACGGTGGGCCGGAGAAGACTGAGGCGACTAAAGACGACGACGCTTCAGCCCCGCCGCCCTTTCCCTCTCTCGAGCACCCGTTCGCAGATGCACTGCTCCCTCTCCCTCCTTCCCAGCTCCTACGGGTGTCCAGGCCATCCATACTCTTCTAAGCTCTCCCATCGGTCGTCACTTGTAAGCACTCCCATCTCCTCAACTTTTACCAGGAGACCGGTTTCACGCACCTCGGACCGGCTTCACACACTTCGTTTCCACCTGGACACTCCTATAATGCTCCCCCACTAGGCCCATTCAACTCATATGGTTCCCCGCGCTCGCGGGCTATCCAGGCAACGAAGCCGCCCATGACACCGCTCGAGCGTACGTCAACCGAGCAGAGCAAGCCGCCGAGCCAGGGAGCGCCCGTGACCGAATGGTCACATACCACGAAATTCTACTCCACTACAGAGAGCAACGACTCCACTATCCTCCGCCTCACAAATGACTCACTAAATTAGAGCAGTTGACCTGGCGCCAGCTACAATCTCGCACTTTTCTCTCCACCGCCCTTTTAGCACTAATGCACCCAGGGCTGTTCTCTCATGCCTTATGCCTTATGCGGAGCCCCCAAGAGCTGATTTCCATCACATACTGTACATATGCTCTGAGTTCCAGCCCCTATCAGAATGGCAACTCACTGACCTCGAGCGATGGGAGGTCGCCGTGTCCAGCTCCGACCCAGCTGTCCAAAAGCGGCTGGTGGGCTGGGCTTCGAAAGTCGCCGGACGTCACCGAATGCCGGCCACTTCACGAGACCAAGGGCCAACCCAGGAATAGCTTAAGATATGGCTCAATATTTATTAAAGTTTATCACCACCACCACTGGTGCGAAAACACACACACACACACACACATCAGTGCAGTCGCACGAGCCGCAATACGATTTTTAGAGGTCTCATTTCACACGACTGCGACTTCAACAATGACGCTGGTGGGGCGCCCAGTGTTGCTTGCTGCCAAATTTTGGGGCATATAGACCGCATAATTTCTCGAATGTAATGAAAAAAAAGAAACTGTGCGTTACAATACCATGCAATACCATGCAATAATATTACAATACTATGCCTTTAATAGGAGCAAATAATAGGCGCGTTCTGTACTTCAAAAACGCTTCAAAGTTTAAATTTGTCTAAGTGTACGCAACAGCGATTTCTCAAGTTCAGCGCGAGCAGGCATTGCGGACGTAAACAGCTGTCCGCAGCTGGTCGTTCAGCGCTGTGTGCTGTCTCGTGTGCCTTCTACGTCCATGTCGTTCTGGCTGCGCTTCAACAAATTCAACAAGAGGACCTATCAACAAGCCCATATGGCTATCCTCATCGCATATGCAGTATTCCGAATTCCGCTGCAGCGAAGTCATCATGTCAGCACAGAGAGACCCTCGCTGTACCCGTGCACAGTGTCAGCTTCTGAAGAAATGTGCGTACATTGCGCATAAGCGGTTCCTGCTCCTAGCGATATTCTTGCACCGAACTTAGCAGCAAGCACCAACCAGAAAATGTCTACCCCTCAAGAAAGCCGCAAATGACGTGTGTGATTGCTGAACGTACAATGGAATTTGTATCGCAAACTTCTATCTTAGGGCTAACTTGGTTCGTCCATCGTGGCGCGCGTGCTGTACTTATGTATAGAATTCATCCCTGAATAATTTCTAAAGGTGTAAAAGCCGACCCCTCATATTTTTTAGGAGCTGCAGTCTCTTGCGTACGTAGCGTCATAGCATCCTAACAGACATGGGCGTCGTCTACTTTCTCGCCCTGCGTATCGCGCTGTATAGTATATACAGCAAGTCTGTATCAAGAAGCTGAAGTCAATATGCTGCAGTACGTAGCGCAGCGGCGCATAGTCCCACAACAACATTTAATACCTTGTTAGGAGTACATTTGCTTGTTGAATAACAGAACAGAGCGCTAGAATTTTGCCTTCGTAGTGGCAAGCGTAAAGTAGGAGGCAGTCGGAACTATCGGCCGATCTCGCTGACATGCATGTGATTTTCTACCTGCTTCAGCACATTATTTTAAAGCGGGATTGAAAAGCCCACATTACCAAAAACCTACGCAACTAGAGCAGATGTTATGGTTCCTTTACTGGAAATAAAAGCAAGCATCCCAATCTGATAAGCTGGTCACGTACTTAACATGTATTATTAGACCAATGTTAGAGCATGCTAATGGAAGGTATTTCAAATTAGATTATTCCACCAAAATAAGGAAGTGCAAGGACAGCGCCAATGTACAATCTAATCTGGTATTCCCGAACGTATTGTATTAGCAAAATTTCATGCCTGTATGAACTGCCTGCATTGACCCAATGCTCAACAGATGGGGAAATTTATTCCTTTTCTTGCTGTTAAAAGGCTTCTTGAATATCAATAGCATACTATACAGGTTGTCCTACATAACTTGACCCAAAGCTTTAAAAATGAAAGCTACTCTGGACGCGAGTTGAACCGAATGCATAACGTTGGCACTGCCCTAGAGTTACTCAGGCTACTTTTTATTTTCCCTTTAACAAACGGATTAGTTAAGTTTAATTAATCAACTTTTTAAGTATTGGCTGCCCCAAGTGTGATACGCAAAGTTGTAGAGCACCTTTAAAATCCTCTGAATAAATTGTTTCCAACACAATATATCTCGCGTGGTGGTCCTTTTTTCCGCGTTCCAAAGAAAGCCCGCGAAATATGAAAAGCTACCACGTGACGGGGCGCTTGCGCACTGTTATTGTGCTGCTCTCAAGCGCGCGATGGATGGACAAGGTCGGTTGCAGCGGGACTGCTCCGCGACAGGGCGTTATGCCTGGGGTAGATACCTGGGCATGCAACTCTTATCGCATGGTGGCGCAAATGCATGCTACTGGCCGAGCGTTGCAGACCTTGTTCATCCATCGCATCGAACGCGGAAAAGGGTAAATATCATCGCCTACGGCCAGCTTTGGGGATTTGTATAGCAGTTAACATTGACCGCAGGATAAGGGAACTTCCTCCAAGGACGTCGCAGATGAACTACTAGTAACAATAATATAATTAATGGCAGATTTAAAACCGCACACCAAAGCAAGAAAAATGAGAGCAGTCCCACTATAAATGGCTCCTGAGTGTTACTAACAATTAAGAGCTCCCATAATGCGCACCGAAATCACTACGCGGGCGGCTGACGCCATTAGTTTTCTTCCCACAACGCGAGACGATTCGCTGTTTTTGACAGTCGTCGGCAGGTCCGCAAACAACAGCGTTGGCTGTTATTTTTTGAGAATTATACCACCGCAGATGCAGACTAGGCGTCACCAAGGTACAAAGTGACTTCACTACGGCCCTAGGTTAGACTAACCGTTGCGTCTCTTCGCAAGCGTCTTCACCTGGGAACTTTGCGGAGACATATATGAAAAGTTACAGGCTCGTGAAAAAGAAAGCAAGAGTCATGGCAAATAATTTCTGCGGAAGCCCGCAAGTTGAAGCATGGTTCGCGAAAGGGAAAATTGCCATCCACCCGAATGTAGCACGAAGCTACAAGAGAAAACCCGTGCCGCGGGTTTCTTCACAAGAAATATTCCCAGTTGACGCTTTGTCCTGGCCTGTGGATCGAACCCGGCAACCCTGTCAGGGGCAGTCACTCTACCATCTGAGCTAACGCGAAGACTAGCGGATCGCGGCGCGCCGAACACGGCGAACCGGTTCTGCTGGAGCCCGCATAGGGTGGAAGAAGGCTCATTAAACGAAAGGATTGTCCAGTTCGAGTAAACTGACATGCGTATAGCCCAAACGCGAAAAGTTTTTCAGAGCACGGGATCGAAGAAGAAATAACTTCTTTTTTTTTTTCGCAGCCACTCTCAGCCTGCATGGCGAAGTCGCCAGGAACTTTCGCGATTCCCGTGCTCCGAACAACCTTTTTTGGGCGTCCACTGGACACGATGCGGGCGCGAGACCATTGCAGGCGCTGCTTTCCGCGGGTGCGACGGAACCGAACAAAGGCGGCATAATTACGCGGCGCGCAGCCACCAACGTACGAGCGGAACCAGACGCCGCACAGCTGCGAGACGTCACGATGTCGACGGCGTACTTACTATATATACCAATGCACCGCGCTTCGCTAAAACCGTGCATCGCGGTGAGAGCTAGGGCAGCGGACGTTTTAGCCTATCGCGAGGCCGAGTCGCCACGGTATATGTACAGCCAGACGCGCGGACAAGCACAATCATGCGCCGTCCTTGAATGTAAGAACAGCTTCGCGAATTCGGCTATTAGGGTTGGTAATATCGATGAACGATTAATCGATTAAACGTATCCAGGAAATCGATTAATCTCGATCCACGTCCTCCTTTCGTTTAGTCGGCTTAATAGATTAGAGGTGTTCGATTAGTTGTTTTCTAGAGTTTGACAGGAGTGGCGCGAGAATTTTGAAATGGTACTGGAATGGCGGAGCACGAGCAGTGACTGTGCGCCTGTGGTGGAGCGACTGTCGACTGTTTCCGAGCGCTGAGTGATGCCGAGCCGAACGCTTCCCCTCAATTAATAAATTAAAGATTATTGTTTATCAAAGGTTGCATTTGTAACTTAGTTGCACCTGTCTAACCTTCAAATAGGGTCCTACAATAGGAGGTAACAGTGTTTCAAACTTCTTAATGTGCCCGTCAAAAATTTCGGTTAATCAATTAATCGATGAAAAACCCTGCATCGAAAGCGCTTAATCGATTAAAGGCTAAAATGATGAATTACTATTCGTTAATCGAATAAAAGAAATAATCGAACATCTCTATCGGCTACAGACCAGAATTAGCAGCTCTTTTGGAGGGCAACAATATTTTGCCGTGGACTGCGAGAACTTTTACGATAGGCCAGCAGGGGTAGCGTCCTCTCCTGCACCACTGCGACGAATGGCTTCGTGAAGCTAACATTGCGTCCCCTCGGATAGATCTGCGGCGACAGCACGGCGCGACAAGTTTAGCGGATCGAGTGTTGCTCGTTGGTTCACTACCGCCGTCACCGACGATGGGAGCAAGAGACTCCTGGAAAAGGGTGTTCTATTGCGTTTCCTCACGGACTCCGCTAACCGCCACGGTCGCTTGACAGACACTCCAGCTAACTGCTGGGTCATCCCAGGAACAAAGACGGCGCCAGTTTGAGTCCAGGGTGACAACCCCTGTCTACGAAGCTCCCCTCCTTTCTGTAGGTTCAGTGAACAAAGGTGCGGGAGTGATCGTGTGAACCCTCGCCCTCAACGCGCGTCCTTCGACGACCTTGGACGCTCCGACTGGACGAAGGTGGGGCGGCAGTTTTCACTGGCCTAGGGATCTGGGGAGGACAGGGGGGATTTAAGCGGACGTTTTCGGTTTCTCAGGGTGCTTCAATTCAGTCATGCTAGACTGATGAGACGTAACCTTCTTCACTCCTCATGTAGCTATTGTAAATAAACCCAGTGCTCCTCGTTCTCGAAGAGAACGTGCTCCTCCATTCAACAACGTCCTTAGCGTGGACGAGTCGGATGACGGCATGGCCAACCACCCCTTTTTACATGCCTGACCCCAACTCTTGCAGAACTGGCGCAATGAACAACCGCGATAAAGGCGTTATTGACACGCAAGAAGCGCCGGAAATGCCGTCAACATGTAGCAGCGGCCACAAATGAATCACTGGACTGCAATATATCAGTCGCCGAGCACCTGCGCGTGTTCTAGTATACATTATTGCTTTTCGCCAGTCGGTCACTGTGTTGCAGCACGATCACTTGCGTATCTTGCCTTGCGATGGGGGAACACATGTTACTCTTCCTTAAAAAGAAAAAAAAAGAAAGAAAGAAAACAAGAACAATTTTTCTCATTGTATAAACATTCTGAGAGCTATTACCGTATCAAAATCGCTTGTTAGAGCTTAGCACAAGTTATTTTAAATGCAGCCGCAGAGTAGCTACTGAATGAATAGAGATGGTATACTGCAGCTTGCACGAAGCGAAACTCACGCTTCAAATGAACGTCTAATCTCGAGATGTTCCCGGTATCCAGTAGCTTATGCAGCGCGGCCGCTACTTTTGTTTCGCATGCGCTCTCACGAGGCACCGACAACAAGAGTTAACGACGCCTGCCGTGCTTTCGATTCGAACGACGATGAAATAAGAAGGGGGGGGGGGGGGTGAGGGGGCGTGAAGCCGCACACGGCGAGAACACAGCCAAAACTGGCTCGACTATGGTTTCGGCTTATTTCTGTTCGAGATAGTCCCTTTATGTAACTTCATACGCACAAAGCTATGAAACGCTGATTCTTGGTTCTTACTTATTTCATATTTGATTAAATTTTATGCAACAAACGTTTATGAGGCTCGGTATCGGCAACAGCGTCCTTTCTTTTGCTTGTTTTTTATTCAAAGCAGAGCTCCTGGTAGTCGACGTAAAGCGCCATTTTCGACTGCACGGCGCCTTCACTGGCGTGGACACAAAGGCGGTCTGCCAGTGTTGGCTTGCCATGGCTTTGTCGACAGCTGCCACGTTGTCAAACCCGCAGCCCCGCTGGGGCGCGTCGACAGCTGATAACGGCGGTCGAGATTGAGTGCGCTTGTTCTAAACCGGTATGTGAGAGCAAAATATTGCGAGCCCGTAGGCAGAAAAACTTCACATACGCTAGAATTGTTCGCAAGGGATAATTCCAGCCAATCCTGATGTGGGACATACAGCCAAGGCGACCGTTTCAATGACAAAGAGCACTTATACGAACTTAATGCTTTGCGAATTCGGCACGTCGTCTAAAAACCATTGCCCATGCAGCTGTCAGTGCTTGAACAAGGGAGAAACGTTCCTGCCACGAACGCGGTCACGCCTCAGGAAAGCCTCATTACCCCCCCCCCCCCCTAAAAACAACAACTAAGATGGCGATATCCAGAGCTTTTTTTTAGAATCGCATACAAAGTGCGGCGCACGCCAAGCCCTTTCACGCAACTAAACGCATACGTCTGCTCACGCCGGTCATCAGCGCAAGCATCTCTCTCCACCTGGCACTTATCGCGACGAGCCTCCGACGCGAGAACAGAGACAAGCACGCGCGTCTTGTTTACGCGTATACAGCCCAATGGCCCGTGAACACGCACAAGCTTGCGCCATAACGCGCGCGGCTTAGTAAACCAAACGCCCCGCCTTGTTTCTGTTTTTCGTTCTTTGTCCTTGCGGCGCAGATACCAGAGAGGTATAATTGGGAAGGGAGGGTGCGAAGCGCTCACTTGAGTGGCGCAGAACAAACGAGACCGCGACCACCGCCGGCTTATAGATGCGAGAGCACGCGCTTTTAGTGAACAAGCGATTCCGACGGCCACCTCGGCACACCCGTTCGACGATAACGCGACCGAGAAAAATGCGGCCTATGGTTGGGTACTCTCACGCCCCTTTGTTTCAGCCCCTTCCTCCACCCCTCCTTTTTTTTTTTTATCAACCTATAGCTGCACGCACAAGCCCTCCACCACACACTGCCACGGTCAGCTCTCTCTCTCTCTCTCTCTCTCTCTAGTTCTTTAGCGTCGTTTACTTGACGCCAGATTAGACGCTCCCCCCGAGAGACAAAGGCTTCGTTAGCACGCAATCGCCTCGAGGCACGCACGGCGATGCACGCGCACGACGTGATCGAGACGAAAGTCTCGCTTTTGATGTTACGCGCGGAAATTTCGACGACATGCCCCGCCCTCGCGGGAGGGGTCGAACGCTCTCGTCAGCGGACATCTTAAAAACGTCCTCTACCGCGAACAGCGGCGAGGTCGCTGTTCGTATCTTGCTCGCGGTCTGGTTAAGCCGGCACGCCAACGCCGATGACGTAGCTTTCTTATACCAAAACTGCCCGCTCGCGTACTTTATTTTCCCCGCTTTTGCTACCGAGTACAGAAAGACAATGGTACGCTGCAAAGTCAAAAAATATTAAATATTGAAGCACTAGCACAGGTTAGCAATCGGAAGTTACTAGTAAGCGTACTGATGAAATTGTATTCTGGGGTTTTCGCGCGCAGGAAGCACGATCTGATTATGAGGCAATCCGGCTCCGGATTATTTTGACCAACTGCGCTTCTTTAACCTGCACCCAATGCACCGGTACATGAGTGTTCTTGCATTCCGCCCCCTTCAGTGTATAGTAAGATGCAGAGAGAGAGAGAGGGAGAGAGGCCTTCATTATCACCAGCGTTGCTCGCAGACGCAATGCTGAGCTGCGTAATTACGCTTGGGGGGAAAGATGAACAAAGAAATTCTAAAACATTATTATATGCTATTAACACCACAAAACAGCAGTTCGCGAAGACGTAAGAATTCAGTCCAGCTCCTACAACGAAACAAAGTTACACCTATATAAACCACGGCCCTCCGCCGTGACGTCACGAAAACGAGCGAAGGTAACTGGCCGGTGCGTCGACCGATACAAATTCTCTTTGAGTTGCAAAGCGGTGCATTCGCAACAGCAATGTTAGGTCATGACCGACTTTAGGCAACCGAGGGCGTCATTGCATGCAATGGGGGACAGCGTTCTCCGTATTAATTTTGACCATCCTGAGTTTTTCAACGTGCACTTAAACGCAAGAGGCGTTATTGCAACCGACCGGGAATTGAATTCAGCGCGTCGTGTTCGCCAGCAATACGCACAGCAGAGCCCGCTACTGGCCTGCCAAGAATTAGCGATTTCCCAGACGTTCAACATAATCATCATTAGCCCATTTATGTCCACTGCAGGACGACGCTGGACGAGGCCTCTCCCTGCGATCTCCAATTACCGTCTTGCGCCAGCTGAGTATTTGTATGCCTGCAAATTTACGTATTTCATCACAGAAGCTAGTTATCTGCCGTCTTCAACTGTGCTTCCCTTCTCTTGGAATTCATTCTGTAACTCTCTTACACTATCGTTTATTAGAGCGCCACTTTTAGGCGCCCGTCCCTCGTCGGCGTGCCTCGGCGTCGTGCCCCGGCGTAACCTAGCGTACGGGCACAGCCAAAGATGAAAGAGCGAACGCGGAGCGCCGTGGGAGATGAAATACGGCAAAAGCGAAGAGAGCGCGAGGAGGAAAGCAGATGAGGAGGGTGCAGCGGAAGCACGAGGAGGAAAGCGGAGGAAGACACCTTGAAGCACCACCAGAAGGCGCTCACGTCCGTGCATTCGTTATGCATTCGCGGCAGCGGCGGTCCCGGCCGTGCGGGGGAAAGAAAAGAAAATAACTAGAAAGCTCGCCTTCGCGCATAACGTTCGCCGCAAGCGTTTCCTGCTAAAGATTACGATCGCACAAGCTATAGTTGCCGGAAAGAGGCAACTGTGTCGCTAGTCTATATATAGCTCCGCGCGTCGCCGCTCTGCCAAGCAGTGCGGTGATCGGTGCAATGCATCAATATATCGCGAAATGAAAACTCGTATAGAGCTGCGTTCAAATTTCGCATCAAGGAGTATCGTAATCGTTGGTAAGTTTTTTTGCCCTACGCATAACATGTCCGGCTCCTCACTCCATTGCTTCCTCTTAAAGATGACATTAAAGAGAAAGCTAATTTCAAACGTACTAGTAAATCACCCTTCTACAACACCAAAGAAGCCTAAAAACCTACCCTGAAAAGAAATGCCTGCATGTTATATCTAGCCCTGAGTCTGTAAAAACCAGTGCCATTCAAAGCCCTGGTCGCGGACGAGGACCGTGTCCTGTATATTCCATGTCCGTCTGTTCTTGTACATAGGCAAGGTCCGAAGAAGTGGCCATCGAGAAAATCCGTCACAAGAAAAAATGTAACCCTAGTCCGACTTACACCAGTATTCGTCTAGTCGGAGCGCATGATAGTCCTAGCCGAAGAACTACAGATGCAGTGACAAAAAGATAGCGGGAGAAAAGAGTGTTACGTTTCGCCTACGACGCGCGGTATAGCCGGCGCGGATGCAACGGACGCCGGGGCTTCGTTCAAAGCGGCGGACATTTTGGCCCGTTCAGCGCCACCGATACGCCTCCCCGCCAAGCGCGTCCAGGCATGTTTCAATGCCGCGTGTCTTCAAGTGTGCGTGTGTGTGTGTGCATGTTGGTGCCCACGCTTGTCAAAGCGCGGCAGCCGGGGAGAGGAGCTCCCCAAGTGTGAAGCGAGGAGGTCTGACCGGCGCCGGCTCGGCGGATGCGTCACTACACTCGTCTCAACGTGTCTCTCAGCCTGTCCGTGCCCAGTCACGTGCGCCTCTATCGAGGCGTTCCCTCTTGCCCTCAACTCCGAGAGTATAAGAGCAGCTGCCCCCGGACGCCAAGGGAGAGGCTCCGATTTCTTCCGTTGAGTTACGTGCTCTCCCGTCTCTCCACTTCGGTCGACCTGACCGCCCGCTCTTTTGCGATGCTAGAATAAACAAGTTGTTCTGTTACCAGTCGACTCATGCTTTGCCGGGACCTTCGGATGCTTCCTGTTGTGCCCCAGGCCGCCAGGCCAACGCTACCCTTTGGGCTTGCGACCCATTTGCAACAACGGGTGTCAGCGCTGAGATTCCAACAAGAGTAAGTATGAACAGGGAAAAAAAACAAAAAGAAGAAGAAGCAGGAGGCAGAAAGAAGAAGCGCGCACAGAGAAAAGAGCGCCAGTCGCACGCACGTATAACGCGTCGCTAAAACACGAAAAAAACAGAGAAGGAATGTCGATCACCAACGAGTTCGCGTGAAGCGCGACGCCCTATTTAATTACGCGGCCACGAGAGGCGGAACGCTCTTCTAGGAAGGCGTGAGCGGCTGCGACGAGCGCCACGAAGGCACGTACGAGCTACACCTGGCCTCCGAGATGGTTGACGTGGCGCTACCGTAAACGAACGGTGCTCGAGTAATATAGCAGAGATCACGTATTTTCGCGCGAACAACCCTCACATAATACGCGCACACGCCCAAAATAAGCATTCCAGGAAAAAGACAAACTTGAATACAACACAGATACCCTCAAAGGAACACTTGACTCCAAATAAAAACAATCTTCCACATTAAGAACACTGAAAGAGAGAGAGAGGTCTTGCTGCCACAGCCACCTTTTAAAGCAACGTTCAACTATTGCTGCTGATGCCGAGAGCGCGTGATCCAAATGCGCTCTATGTGATTGTCACTGATTTGCGAACTACATGGTTACCTTTGTCTATCTGATACATTCCCTCAAGCATGCAACGTGACTCAAGCGACGAAAAGCTGCGAGCTATCGAAACACATGAAAGGGCACCTTCGGGAGGCGGGGGAACGGAGGCATCCCGGAATTTAAGCGCAGGGGATATAAGTGCAAGATTACGGTACACACAAGTCAGGCGCGGTCCCGTACGGCATGCGCATGACGCGCGCCTTACCGTGAAACGAGCGTTTCTTCAGCGAACGACACGAGCACCTCTACGTAATTTGAGTGGAACCTAACTGGATCCTCTTGTTTGTTTGCCTGTTTTTTTTTTCACTCTTGTGCTCTTTGTCAGAAGCGCGCGTTTCGCAAGAAAGAACGTTGACGAAGCCGTCGAGACGGCAGGCAAGAGGATCAAAAAGGAAAACGCTGCAGTGAAAATCGAAGAGTAAGCGGTCAGAGGAGCAGCGATATCTTGCTTAAATAGCGGGGAAACCCGTCGGGTTTCGTCCGCCCGGTTCCACTTAAAATGTCGTCACGGCATCGTCAGCATAATATGCGAGCAGAAGCAGCGCGAAAGCGATATCCTTGGAGAACCTGACATATACATATCGCAATACATGAAGTCATATTTATTGCATGGAGGGCAGAAAATAAGAGGCACAAATACAGAAACTCATATGAAGGAAACGAAAATGAGTGTCACTCACGCACGTGCGCACGAAATCGGCGAACTGCGCAGACAAAAAAGTACCCTGAAATGACTCAGTAGTCGAAGATAAGCAGAGAAAAATGTCACACATAATCAGGTACGGTCGAACGACGACCTGACGCATGATAACTAATGCCGCGAACACCGAGAAACAAAAACACTGCCTATTACTTATGCGCGCGGCCCTTTCAAAATGTGCAACCAAGTTCCTGCACAGGAGGCCCCAGAATGACAGGGCAAAGACGATGTCCTGAAACCTTCACAAGTTCCAGCCCGATCCAGAGAAGAGCCGAAAGCTGCAACGAAAGATAACGCGGCTATATATATATATATATATATATATATATATATATATATATATATATATATATATATATATAAGCAATAAGAGCACAAGCCAATGGCGCCGCACCGAAGAGTGCTCCGTTGCTTGTCCAATTACGGGACATTCGCATTAACGGGAACAGCAACAACACAGAGTCTCTTATTCAATGCCTACAAGGTCGCATCAAAGTTTCGTTCGCGAAACGATACGGCTAGGCCGCCGGCAAAGGAGAGAGATGCCGAAGGGACAGAACAAATATTAGGTTACGTAGCGAACGGCGGCATCGCAAAACACTTTGCTGTCACGCCTAAAATTGCTTCAGTACAGCGTCTCCGTCAGAAGATCCCGGAAACATTCCACGGATCCGTAACTCGCTGCCTTTGCTACAACCGATTCAACCCCCTTTCCGGTCACCAAAAACCCACTCCTACTCGCCATCCAAGGTGACTGCAAGGAAAACCGACGGATTGCCGGGAGTGGGGGGGAGGGGGCACGAACGTTCCGAAGAGGACCGTTCTCGTGCTCCTCGTAACGGTAAACAGGTCTGAAACGACAACGCGCGAGCCAATTTCCATCTCCTGAGAAATTGGCTCTCGATCCGCATCAAAGAAATCCTACGTAGAGCTTCAATATTCTTTCTTCCGGGCGCACTGAAGAAAAAAAGAAAAAGAAAGGAAAGAAGGGAGGGTAGCGTGGGGATATCGTTCCGCTAAAGAAAATAAATTAAAAGGAATAAATATAAGGGAACAAAAACGGAAAGAAAGAAAAAAATGAAAGAAGTGAATAAAGAAAGAAAGAAAGAAAGGAAAAATGAAAGAACGGAAAAAAATGATGCGGATCCCACGCACTGCGGGAATTGATGTAAGCGAAGCTTTCTGCGCCGTTTGCTTTGACTGGCGATAATTAGCGGTGATGTTGACGGCGAATGTTTAATTTCTTCAACATTTAGTCTAACACAAGAGTGGTGAATTGATGTCCAACGTTACCTTGCGTGCACCACTGCTGTTTGTTTTGTTCGCCTAGTACCCAGAACACACAGGGAGAGAGATGTGTTTGCTTGAGGCGTTGTTGTGGGCCATATTTCATAACCTCTCAGAGGGTTGATCAATGTCGTTGCCTCACATGGCATATCGTATCGTAGCACAAGTATTAAACCTTAATTCAATTATGAGGCGGTACTTGCCAAAACAAGTCAGATTATCAGGCATGTCGCAGTGGCGGCCTCCGGATTAATTTTGACACCGCGGTGTTATTTAAGGTGTCCCTAAATCTAAATACACGAGCGTTTTTACAGCGAAGTTGTTTATGTGTATCCTGTGCCGTCGTTGTCGGACTTCGCTAAAGAGGGGCCACGTGACCTAGCGGGAGAGGAAAAGAGCTTAACAGAGAGCGGGGTAGGAGTGATCCCTTTCCCCCTGTGAGAATGCTATCTTATACGCGAATCTTATATGGTTGTGCCACGGTGCATTTTTGACGATCGAGCCAGATCGGCATCGAATTTATCGACGATTGATTCCAACGTGCCGCGAAAGAAACAAATGTGCTGGCGGTTTGCGGCCAACGAACAGTGCCCAGCAATTGAAGCGCGACACTAGGAGCGCGTGGCTGCCGGCACTTCTTGCGCCGCCGGGAAAGCGCCGGCAGTTACGTAAAACGTCAAACCAATCCAACCAACCATCAAAACGATTGCAGCGCCAGCACCTCCAGTGGTGGTCCTTGCACCCAATATACGGAGCTTTGGATTAGTGGCTCAGGACATTCGATCCCAGCTACAACTATGGGAAGACCACGAGTAGGGCGTACTCCTGAGGAAGGAGCTGCCTGCGAGCGTCAGCGCGAGTTGGCTCGTGAACGGGCTCGTCGTCGTAGGGCCTGCCTCACACGCAAAAATAAAAGAAAGAAAGAAAGAAAGAAAGAAAGAAAGAAAGAAAGAAAGAAAGAAAGAAAGAAAGAAAGAACTTGGAGAACTGCAAAAGCAAAGCACTCCTAAAGCATGCTTACCACGCGAAGCACGCAAAAGCGAAAATTAGGTGAAAGAATGGTGGAACAAAAGATTAGCAATATAGACTGCTTGAGAAGCTTGACTTGCATGGTGTAACACTCGGCGTAACTAACACAGCTTCGCTGCTCAACCATCTTCACGGACTGGAAGGGGCGCTGATATTTATTTCGCCTCCGTCGATATGCACCCGCGACGGTGGGGATGAAACCCGCGACCTCGACCAATGCCATAGCCGCAAAGCTACCGCAGCGCGCACAGAAGTGTTCATACGTGCGACCGCTTCCGTAGTATCACCTATAGACCCTGCGGTGCGCTTTAATTAATGCGGTTCTGCCTCTGTACGCCCTGCGTAAGTTGCCCGCTTGACATATTTGCATGATGTTTATTTTTCACGAATAGCAGAAACGTACCGTCATGTTCATGGAACTTAAATTTATCCAGTCTCCCTGCGACCGCTGCCGTGTCCATAGTAGTAGCGTTCCCTTGTTTTTTCACGTCAACATTAACGTATGCGCGCCCCCCCCCCCCCCGCCACCCGTATTGGAACCGCGAGAGTGGCAAGGCTGTTATTCACTCGTTTCGCGACAGCGTCAGTTCTGCCCATTCTCTGCGACGTCCCTCAGTCTATCTGACTTCCCTCTTGACTTATACGTTGGTAGAAAAGAGAGCGCTGTAGTTTCTGGAATGCTTTTACGGGGGGTCGCGGATAATTAGATCTGTGAAAATGCTAATGTGGTAACGCCCAGGGAGCTGCAGGGGGTATTGTGCACATGCGACGCGATGGAAAGGCCCTAACTAGTTTCTCGCGTCTCATTTCCCCTCTGCTAGGCTCTTTCCGTGTATATACACGCTCTGACCCACTCCAGACGCGGCGTGCAAGACAGCCACAGCAGCAGCAGTGGGAAGGTCGAAGGAAAAGGCAAAGAAAGCTTCGCTTTAAAAGGAAAAAGAAATAAATAAATCGAGAATAAAGAAAGAACATTTTGAAGATAAATACAGGAGCCAGAAAAGCTATATAAGGAACTGCTCTGCAGACGCCCCGTCGGCCAGACAAGTCACGACGTCATACATAATCCGGCTATACAGCGACTTCGCGGGGCGCGTGCTCGGAACGCGAGGGCAGACGGACAGGTCGATTTCGGTCAGGTCGCCCGAAGCAACAGCAGCGACGGCGGCTGGCATTTCCCTCAACGTCGACGAGCGACAGTCAGCTCTCCGAGCACCGGCAAAAGAACAATCCGGAGTCCCCGTGCTCCTAAGTGCAAGACGTGACGGGCAGGAAGACAGAGTGGGCGCGTGCCCGGAGAGGACGACGGACGGTCCACCGCGCTTAACGGAGAGGCGCAGAGTATACAGAGGCAGCTACTACACAGCGACTGCAGCAGCGGGGGTGGCAACGCAATCAGAGCAGGCGAGGCCTCCGGTTTCGCTCCCGGTGCACGCCAGTCACGCGCCCACTCGAATAACGCGCCGGAGGGCAGAACGAGCGCACACACAGACGAACGGACGGACAGCCGTAGAAGGCGGCAGTGGATGTCACACGGGTGACGCACCCCCCCCCCCCCCCCCCTCCTTCTCCTCTTCGACGCCCCGGGAATCAACCGATGAGCAACCTCGGGCAGTTCGCCCCGCGAGCGTGTAGCAACAGTTGGCGAGCCCCAGCGAGCTCAGCGGAACCAATGAAGTGAATGGAACCAGATTCGAGCGTAGGAAAGCAGCCGAGCCACACGGACGTTGGGGGGGAGGGGGGGGGGGGGCTCGCGGACGCCGCGCTACCAGTTGCGTAGTGCCCGTGAACGCCTTCGATGCAGGGCGTTTTAGCTTCGTCGATGCAGCTTCGGAAACGTAATGCATGCTACCCGGCACTTGCTCGAGAGAAGTCAGTTTATATAGTTTTCGCGCTTCATATCATTCGCTCCGGCTTCCATCGTTTCCGTCGCCGATGCCACCGAATTCAAGAAAGCGCTTGTTAACAATTTGTTGTAACGTCTACTACGCTGCTAAAAATGTCTGTCTCTATCTCTTTCTCTCCCCCCCCCCCACACACACACACATATATATATATATATATATATGCATGTGTGTGTGCGTATAATTGTCTCGTTATTTCTTACTTATTTTTTTACTTATTACCAATTCTTCTCTTTCCTTGACTGAGATAAATCAATGAAACAATGAAATGAAAAGCCTGCAGGGCCGTTAAACAGGTTTTAGTGTGGCGACGCCAAAGTGGTATTTGACGAAGTGTCGCTATGCTGGCCAGTACATATTCCAAAGCCATGCCACGCAGTCCAATAGCGCAGGGGACGGAAACGATATTGCTGCGAGAGACGAGTAACGAAGAGTGCGGATCTCCAGAGGCGTGGGGGGGGGGGGGGGGGGGGGGCGGTAGTTAAACGGGCTTTCTAAGATTCACGATGCGGAAGAGGAAAAACAAAAAGGCACGAAGAGCTAAAGAGTTGTTTCTTTTCGCGAGGTCTGCTAACCGACGCAAAGTGAGAACGAGAACCTATGTATTCAACTCCAAAGAGCACGACGGATATACGTACACTAACAGCATCCTGCCTCGAGAGGAGCAGACATATATAATGTGAATACAAGCGGAGCGGATGAACGATCACTGCACAAAAAAATTAGCAAAAAATCACACTGCACAAAAAAATTAGCATGGGCGACTAGCGAACGTTCGATTTCGGCGACGTTCTTAGACATTCATCCGTTCGTGAAAAAATTGCAGCTGAGCCAAAGAAACCGCCAAAAAAGAATGACACGGCTCCCCAACGAGCCTATGAAAGGCGCTAATACGATTGAAAGGCTCCGAGAAACAAAACAAAACAAAATATAAACAAGCAGGCGACCCGCCAGGACCGGTAGGGCGGCTGTCAAAAACAGAATTAATCTCCCGCGCGAAATCTCCCGCATGGCTAAACGCCGAGATACGGAATACACGCGCTTCCGCTGCTTAGACTTGATAGAATCATCTCAAAGGCAACGAGAAAAGTAAACCCGATAAGCGCACGCAAAAAGAAAAGTAAGATGAAACGCTTCAAGCGCGCTGAAAAGTGGTCAATGACTACTGCACAGATTATCGTTTTCTTCTCTCTCTCTCTCTTTCTCTCTCACTGTGTTTTCTTAATTTCACTTCGCGAAGCCCGCGACAGGCTGTGGCACTTAAAGAAAAGTTAATCCACCTCGTCTGGCTTCTGAACCGTGACGAAACAGCAGTCACCATTCGCAACGGCGCCGACCGAATATTGAAGTGCCGGTAGCTTAGAAAAGAAATCTCACCCCTCATGCAAGGGCCCCAAGCAGGGCCTGAAGTATTTGAAAACAAAGAAATACGTCCTATCACGCTCCTCAGCACAAGCATAAAAGCGGGGAGAAAAAATGGAATCTTGGTTAACTAATAGAAAAACACAGGCAGCACACCTTTAGAAAGACCCAACACGTACGAGTGACTCGACCGCAGGGCCTTGGAAATGAAGTCCACCGTGGAAGCTTATTGCCCCGTTCTCTAACACGCCGGGATCGTTACAGCGCTGCGTGAATAAAACGAGGAAACGAAACAAGAACACAATACAGAAACCTCATTTTGACGGCCCGTCCGCCCCAAGAAAGCCATTGCACAAGTTTGCCGGGAACTTTTCTTTCTTTTTCTGTATCTCTCTCCCCCTCTCTCTCGCCCCGATTTACTTTCACTTGGAGCAACTTGCAATTACCGCGAGAGCAGTAAGGCCAGTTCTCGGAACAGAGACGAAATGCGAGAGGTCACGTAGGTGCGCGCATAGTGGATCCCGTAAAGCTGGCTTTACCACAACGAAGTGTTCTCGACCGCGTATCTTCTTGTCAGAAGTGAGGCACATAAGACGACAGAGACTTGAAGTGATCGGCAGTGGCAGAAGAAAAAAAAAAGGGAACATCTGGAGCCGACGTTTCGGCAAGCGGAACTATTGCCTAGACATAAGACGCCCGTTGCCGACACGTGGGCTCCCGGAGACTTTTCTCGTGTCACCACTATCGATTTTCTTTTTCACTGTCAATTCACTGTCGATTTTATCGTTCGTTATATGCGAAGATACGACAGCCGCCGTATATATATATATATATATATATATATATATATATATATATATATATATATATATATATATATATATATATATATATATATATATATATTCGTTGTTGGTTCCGCACTTGCAGTTCTCGTAGGGAAACAACGCTGCACGCATTCATTCCTTAAATCGCACAAGTGGCCAAATTTTCGTTCACTTTGACTCCAAACGCATATAATCTGCCGCGCAGGCGGAGGACGATACTAAGCTGTACTTAAAGAGTTAAACATAAGAAAATAACGTGTACCGGTGGCACGATTTCGAATGAGCGTAGTGTGCTTTTACGCCAGCTCGATAAGATTGCATCTCCTTTCGTGGGGTGTATGCGGGTGACGGCGCTCGCGAAGGAGCCTCACTGCTGCCAATGATTCCGACAAACAACGCAACAGCACAAACACACAAAGAACAAAATAAAGATAAACGCGCGCAACATGTGCCAAGGAAGACAAAAAAGAAAAGAAACTTCCCACGCGGATACACGTACAGGGCATGCGCTATTTCCACAAACAAAAGCACGAAGAGTACGCATATTTCGCGCGTTGTACAAATGACGCTTATCGTTCGCTCATAGTCTTTCACATTTTTCTGGCGTGTCTCGAAGTGACGACAAACGACGAGACGTTAAAAGAAAAAAAAAACAAAGACAAGGCTGCTTGCCGCGCCACCTGTAGCGCTTGTCAAGCGACGACATGAGCGAAGCGCTGTTCCGAACAAGAGGGAAAGAACAAAACGACGAAGTGTTGATGGCGTGAAGGGAAACAAAATATTCTGAAATTCTGAAAAAGGCGGGGGAAAAAAAATACACAGACATCCCCGGCAGGCGACGGCACGTGTCGCAAACCGGGGGCCACAGGTGCAGGGGCACGCAGTGCGGAGTGTCGACCCATTAATCGCGCCGGCAAACCTTAGGACGCGCGCGGTACGGACGCTGATTTGAGTCGATTAAGCGCAACGGGGTGGGGAGGCTGCAGCGATATACGAGCCCTCCAGCGAACCCGAATGTTGCTGCCCGGTCGAGAAGGCGGTAGGCGCGTCGAAAATGGGGTACACGGAGACGGAACTAACGAGTAAGCAAAGAGAGATATGTAAAGAGGACGAAAGCCTATTAGTGTACGAGGACTAACCGACTTTTTAGGCTTAGGGCGCACTAAAGTAAGAAAGTGACAAAATAAGTAATAAAAAGTAACAAAATAAGTAACAAAATAAGTAACAAAATAATAAAAATAAAAGAGAAGACGAAATCGTGCAAGGGACGTCGCTATTGGGAAACAAATTAGGAGAATGCGTGCGAATGGTCGAGGAAGGGAGGACAGGCGTAGAGGGGGAAGACGCAGCTGACGCTCGCACAGTGAGAAACGTGAGAATATCGACAGGGAAGGGGTAAGCAAAGTTGGGGAGAAGGAGACGTGACGAGGCTCTGCAGGAAAGAAGTTTCCCGCGGGTGGCGGGAGAGGGAGTAAAGGAAGCGTAGGGAGGGGAAAAGAATGAGGGCAGGACAATGGCGAAACTTGGAAGAAATACTCCTCCGCGAGGCAACAAATAAGCTCACAGTGTATCTAGGCCACACTGCGCTTACGGTAAACCATACTGTGAAATCAATAAATGAAAAAAGAAAAGGAATTCATGACTATAGAAGAGAGCAGAACGAACTCGAGAACGAAACAACAGCGAGAAAAAACAAAAGAGGAAGAGTATAGATTCGTGCAAACCATATTCGCCCGTCCGCTTCTCACAAATCTCTTCTTCGTATTTCCTTGCACGGGCAAGCCGAGAATGAATACGAATAACCTGCCACCGGGAGCTGAGCCCCGGGGCAGATTTATCGCGCGGCGCGCACCTGTTCTCGAAGCGACTGCCTGCTCACTTTTGCCCCTGCCCCCCTCCCCCCATCTTTTGCGAAGCGTACACGACGAAGGCGCCGTCGGTCGGCGCCGCAACACCTCGCGCTGAATTTACGAAAGAGCTGTCGTTCTTTTGTTTTTCTTGTTTGTTTCGCCGCACAACACGGAAGTCCTCCACATGAAGCACGAAGTCAGATTCCAGGCGCCGAACGCAGCTCGCGAAGCAGGCGGCGCGGAGTGATGGCCGAGCACGCAGATCAATGCGAGCCCTTAAAATGTTTTCGCACTTTAAATTAAACGCGATCGTTTTCAACGCGGCTAAATTTAATTTTCGCACGGCTTTGAAAGCAACCGAGCGAATGCACATGGACACAGCCGACACTATAGAAGCTATACGCTGAACTGTGTGGAAAACTGTGGCAGTCCCAATAAAACAGCCTCTATTACGTTTGCAACAACAACAACAATATAATAATAATAATAATAATAATAATAATAACAGAGGCCACCAATCACGTCTGCATAGGGCTCAACTTCGTGTTTCAGCACGATGCCAACAAAAAAGCACGGCGATGTTCAAGCGTGGATTGCATATTCGCGCATCCCAACGAAACAACGCAAGCAGGCCGCGCCGGATGCTGCCGCCGTTCGCGCAGAGGGCACACAGCGGTGCCGCCTAACGGGCTCGTTCTTAGCGGCTCTTGTGCAACCTTCGAGCGGGGCGCAGGCGTGCCAGGAACATTCGCTCATACTCACGTTATTCTTCGCGGCAGTAACTTACGGAGAGCAAAAAGCGGCCTGTCACGCGCACACCTGTTGCACCGACTTATCTTTCTCTCTTTCTTTCTTTCTCTTGCCATGGCGACGACTCTCGCCGACAAAGTGCCGCAGCCGCCGCCTATTCATCCAGCAGTGAAATACGGTCCACTCAACAACCACCGAAGCGGCGCCTAATTTTCGAGTTATTAAATTACTTGCCAAAGCCTTCAGAACGCGCTTACGCCACGCATCCTCGGGGAAAGGTTGAAACAGCTGTGCTAAGACAGCGAGCTGGCAGGCGGCTTGGTTCACGGCTATCGATACAACCGTACGGGGCGCATCCAACATACAACACGGCACGAGACGCCCGTGAACCGTACACAACTCAGGTGGTGTCAGAATGAGCGCGAGGTACAGCGACTGCCACTTACATTTGCATCATGCCTTGCAAACGTTTTGCGTCAATGGAAAACGCAACTATAATGACAACGTGAAAAGACGAAAGGAAAACGTCTCTACCCGCTTGTGAGCGCCGGGTCATATATGACCCGGCGCTCACAAGCGGGACAGAGGATGTCATATATGACATCCTCTGTACCCTTAGAGGAACGTTAAAGCGAAAATAGAGAGCTGTATGGGTAAATTTCTCTTCTACGATACCAAAGGAATATGTCGTAGCGCTAGAGGAGTCCTCATAAGCCACAAAGACGAAAAAAGAAAAAGAAAAAAAAGAAGAAAAAATGCGGGTGGCGATGTTGCCTGAAGCTCCCGAACAAGTTCATCGTGACGTCACAAATTTTTACGGCATCAGATCGGGCATAGCTAAGTTTTTTTTAAGTCTTAGAGACGGACTACATCTTATTCTAAATGCGCCAAAAAACTCATACTAAACTTGGCAAGTCTCCCGAACTTATACTGCGCCACAATGAAGCAAATAAATAGAATATATACTTTGAGATGCGTGATGTCACAATGACGTACTGACGCGGGGGTTACGGCATTACATAAAAATGAAGCTCGGGTCTTTGTTTTCTTTGTCTAGTAATCACATTGTGTCGCGGAATTACTGAAAATAAGTTCTTAAACAACACTTTATCGATATAACTGGTTCAGTGCTCCTTTCATTCCGATAGGAAATGTATGGGAACTCCAGGGGCATTTCTTAGTCGTCGTCGCCTAGATGTTCTGTATAAAGTTCAAGGGCGATAACATCGTCGCCGAACACTGTATGCTGTATGTGCGAATGAAAGCGTGAGAGGGTTAGCCGACGATGGCGGCTGAAACGCGCGCTGGCAAGGGAGGAAAGAGGGGAGGAAGCGCGCCGTCTTCCGTCGCGCGGAAGACCCTGTGGGGAAGGGAGGGAGCAGGCTTTCTACTCTGGTGGCTGCTGCGTATTAGCCCCGAGAACGACCCAGAGGGGCGCTGCGAGCGCCGCTCGCGTGACGTCAGGGCACGGACTCGCGCCTGTCGTCTGCTGCCGTTCGAGCGGTGTCCGCACGCCTTCTGCAGTGTTTCCGTTTGTTCGCTCTCGTTCCTAATGCTTGTATGCTTATGACGGGCATCTCAAATATATATTTTACGATGTCTTCGTTCGCGATAAAGTGAATGCAAGGAGCTTATTTCCTAGACGACAATATATTTCTCGAGGGCAACGCTATAGTGCCACCCGAGGGAGCTCAGACCAGCCCATTACGGTTTTTTCATGCGCGGATCTACGCCTTCCAGTGGTAGCTCACGTGAATAATAAAAGCATAGACGCAAAAGCACAACACATAAGAATCTAGTTAACATTCCATACCCACCATGGTGCAATACGCATGTCACAAGTAAACGCTGACTATATAAGACTTCTACAACATTTATCTTGATTTTAACGCGCTAAAACATGTTTGCTCACGACGAATAGTTCACGGTATAATATTGAATTTTTCTATTTCATCACAGAAACCCTCGGCAGCAACACGAGGACTTAACTACCACTGCAGTTTAGATTCGGCCAGCACCACTTGCGTTTTTAACTGGTTCTCAAAATTAGGCCGTTCTTCACCGGTTAAATTTAAATGGCGGTAACTTGAAGCAAAGCTGATTGAGGTTTACAGCTGTTTGAAGCACACAGAAATGAATGTACCAATATTTATTCCCTTTCCGTGCTAAACATTCAACTCACTTGAGCAATTTACTGGTGCTTCTTGCTTGAGAAACAGACATGATGAATCTGTTTGAAGAACTGACACAGGCTGCTGCGGTCAAATATTTAAGTGAAATATGCCTTTTGGACCGATTCGCTGCAGCCAGCAAGAAGCCTAAGGCCCATTCATTAGTAGTGTTGCACATATTCAATATATCATTGTTCCCCTGTGGAGGTCAAGTGTTCATGTGAGACTTGTGGTGTCGTCTGTGAGAGGCGGGTACGCGAGGTTTTCTTTTATGCACTGACGAAGCAAATAGTTTTCAGTCTGTGTAATTAAACAACGCAGGATCGAGACATGTTGAGGCAGGATGTGTTTGCATTTTCCACTTCAACGCAGCCTAAGCTGCGCTGTAGTGCCTCGAGTATGCTATAGGCATTGTAATTGGAGCTGTAAAGAGCTACTTCATGGTTTCAATTCGAAGTTGTAGTGAAATGCTCGGTTTCGCGAACAATGCGCGCCTCGCCATAACAACAGTCGGTTGCTTCCGTTGCGGGAGGGGTGTGTCATATCGTCGATAAAAGCTAGTGAGGGCCACTATGACGCATTTCATCGCTGCAGGTGATTGCATGGTTCTCGATCTTAACCACGAAATTCTCTTTCATGTGATTGCTGTTGTGGTGTTCGTGACGTATATATATATATATATACATTGCGCCGTCGTGTCAATAGCCCATGCGTTTCCGGGTGCCTATTTCAGAGAACGGTGAAAGAAGTACCAAACCTATTCACACAAACTGCGCGCCTATCTCTTCCATTTAGGCCTTAATACAGTTGCCACATTTGACTAAAACAACTCACCAGAGTGATAGGAATTATGATGAAAGCTTCGCTGAGCAGTGTCCTTCTAACATGAATATATAATGTTGACACCAAATATCAAGGTATTCCATGTAAAATGCTATGTCTCTCATACTTAAGTAATAAGGGAATGTTAAGTGTTTAGAGGAGCATCATAAATAACTTCGCGTGTTGAACTTGCAGACGTTCCTATTAAGCAAAATTTATGAACAGACAGGGTGCATATATGCATTGCAAGACCAGTAGACCCCTTCAGCGCTACATAGCCTGCGATATCCAAGTCGCAAATTTTCATGACTTACACGGTCTCAAAGAAGAAACAGGTCCACGCATGGCAACAGAAATAATCCGAAATAACTTTCTGTAAGTACGGCTCAAGCCGCCAATACCCCAAGGATACACGAAGGGAACGAGCGCGCGTGGCAGCCGAGCGAGCCGGAGCGAGCGGCGTCCTGGCCGTGACGTCACACGCGAGAGGGCGCCACTCCAAATTCTCGCCGCTAATAGCGCGGCCGCGCGGGTCCCATTTAAAAAGCGATCTGCGATGAGGCAGAGTGCGCCGTGTGCTGATAGCTTCGTGTGCGCTTTGTTTTCGCCGCTTAGTTCGACTTGAAACGAGAGGGAGCACGAAGGTCAATTCGCTCGCTGTTGCTGCCATGCTTCTTCATTCCAGCGTTTTAATAGCGAGTTTCCGTGGTCATCGAATGAGATGTGTTCATGTTTGCTTGTGCGCGCTTGACAGCTTGCTCGCTAGATTAGTTAGCAAGCGAATGTTTACAAGTTTATACGGACGATAATACTACTATCCTTACCTCGCATAATTGTCTACTAAATTGCTATTGCAATCTGTTACCTTTGGGGCGAAACTGCGACTTTTTTTTTAGTAACCCTTAATTCAACCAAGGCATCAAGTAGTGCATCGGTAGCAGGTAGCTATACGAAGCCTAAAGCTTCCTGCGCGACATCTTATAGGCGTGAGCTTCCGCGAAGGATTCATCAGATAACGACACGAAGACCCAGCCACCCGAAAGTAGCAATACTTCATGTAGTCCGTGATTAGGTCCGCCGCCTCAACGTATCGACCGACGTCACGGTACCAGACAACCGTGCACGTGCCACGCTCATTCCACCATCGCCGGCCGTAAAATACGCGCGAGAGGCCGGCCGTAAAGCCCTGGCAACTCCGCCGATAGGTGGGCTTCCAGGTGATAAGCTGGGAGGTCAAGTAGTTTCCCCCACTCCAACCACGACCGCGAGTCTGAAGACAACAAGGCCGACATGCCGCGACGCTTCCTGTCGTTTGCCTCTTCCTCACGGACATTTCGAAGAGGCCCAGCACAAAAGCAAGATCGTCGCGCGGAAGCTAAATGAATAGGGTTTATGTACGTACATAAAGGATGGGAACGAGAAAGCGAGATAAGCCAGGCACAAAGGACAATTATACGACCTCGGCATAAACGGCGCGGCGAACTGCGACACTGTGCTTCCTCCACGAGGCGCCGTACTACATACGGCCTCGCATTCACTTATCAATGGGCGCCCCGCCAAACAAAAAGCCCGAGGGAGCGGAGCACGCCGCTACTGCGGCGCATCTTTTTTTTATCCGTCTAAGCACATATACCGCTTTCTTTCCATTCACACACACACACACACACACACACACACACACACACACACACACACACACACACAACGTGCAGAAGCGCATCAAAGAGAGGAGATGCAACCTCCCACCGGTTGCGCCGCGGAGCTCTTTACTCCCTCCCCCATCCTTTCGACGTCAGTGTCGCCGACGGCGAGAGAGCGGCGGTGCACCTCTCGCTGCGAAGCTGCAAAGTAAATCGGCGGCACGCTTACAGGAGCACCTTTTCAAACTCGAGGACCGGCAACGCGCGAGCAACACACGGGCGACGACGCGGTGCTGCAGCAGCGCGCGGGGACAGTAAGTTGGGGGAGGGATAAGCCCGCGAGGCCGGTGACGGGCACATACAACAAAACAAAATAAGAGCAAACAAAATCGGAGCTCGATTCTGAAGGCGCGCAAAGCCCTTTGATCCAGGCCAGGATACCGCGGGACCACTTCGAAGAAAAAACAGAAAAGACAATGAGGCCCGCTTTCAGTCCGTCCTCTTCCAAACTACCTCGCGGCGCACCTATTGGCTCCGCAGTGTCTCTCTCGAAGCGCTCGTCGCTCTCTATCGCCCGTTCCCCTTCCGCAATGCACGCCGCTTCATTGTGCGGCGGCAGCGCTATTAAGGCGGCGATCGCCTCTCTGCCGCCGCGTCGACAGTCGCCGAGCAGCGCCAGCGCGCCGGGATTGCTCCGCCCGCTTCGGGCAACCGCGCGAAGAGAAAGAAAAGGCCGCTCTTTGTCCGCGAACGCAATTTGTCTTCTCCGGCGCAAACGCGCCGGTCGCGCGGTGGTAAACCTGCTCGAAACAATGAAAGCGACGGATGCGATGGGAGAAAAAAACAAGAGGGTACAAACGCTGCTCCGCGAAACTGGCGAGAATTAACTGTGCGCGGCTCCCATCCTACCACTAGCTGCCCCGAGCGTTCTTCTCACCAAGCTCACGCGGTTCATTCGCTAACGCGGCGGTCGATGGTTGCGGACAGGAAAACGCCCGAAGCGGCTGTCGCCGCTGGAGCCTGAAATGCGCGATGCTAGTGCCGACGTAACAATGCAGTCTTCGTTGTCCTTCCCTTCCGTCTTTTTCACAGAGCGTCAACTTGTACTATACTATTGTAGCACGGGGTACCTCCACACAGCTCTCCTTACGCCACCCGATCGCCAATGCTAGATGAAATACTCGAACACGTTCAAAATGCGAAGTTGCTGCCTTCAGGGCTGTTTCGCTTGTCTCTGCCGAATCACGGTACTTCTTTGCTACTGCTCTCTTGTTGCTGTTCTGTACAGAAAGGAACGTACGGAATTTTTGAAAAAGAAAAAGTTGGAGGGCGGTTGAACGTCTGGAATTGTAGTCGATAAACGATGATGTCTTCGCGGGTGAGTTGGGGGCGAGAATCAGGTGTATGAACCGTATTGTGAGAGCCGCGCTGGAGCAACAAAGTTTGATCAACGTCAACTAGAGGTTGAATCGCCTTCCACATTTGTGTCATCGGTTTATAATCGCAATCATCACCATCACAATCATCATCATGATCATAGTAATCACACACCCAGTGGCCCCGGCTGCACGTACCCAGGGTGTTAGATACGGGACCTTTTCCTGAGCCTACTTCGAGTTTACCAGACCACATCGAATCGCGTGACAGCTAATTAAGGAGCGCAGAAGCACATCTACCACGTTCCCGACGCGCCACACGTCCAAACAAGTTGGCGTCCCCCAGTTCGTGCGCCGCAGGTGGAGCTATTCACTGCTTGACTCTTCCCGAAAGTGTAGCGGGAGCCTGGCACGGTTCCAGGTAACGTAGGTCTCGAGCAAAGCTGCTTTGCAGCACTGAAACGTCGCCCCCATCCGCCTATTGTGACGGCGCTTGCAAGCCAGGAAGGCAATACCGCAGAGAGAAGTAAGCCCTCGGACAATTGGAGCCCAAGGAGCGACCCTCTGCGCCGGGTGTGAAACAATCGCACGGGCGCCTGCCATTGGCGGAAAATGACGCTACCTGAGCGGGCTCGCCGATTGGCCAAAAATGACGCCACCTGAGCGGGCTCGCTGATTGGCCGAACGTGACGTGACTTCGAGACACCGAAAGGCTTAAAAGCCAGAGACCGGGAGCAGCAAGAGAACATTCCTTCATTCATCTCTTTCGAGCTTCTTGCCACGGGCCGCAGCGTCCGAGTTGCTGCCGGCCCGTAATGACTTTATGAGTGTTAATTTCTTTGTACTCTCACTGTAAATAATGTAAATAAACCTCTAGTTTTCATCTCAAAGTCCTCCTCAACTTCGGCCAACTCCCGCACCCAAAGTCAAGGTCCAAAATCTGGGGGACAGCAATTGGGATTGTCCTCCAGATCCAACAACTGGATGTCAGTGCTGGGATCGTGCTACAGATACAACAACTGGATGTCAGTGCAGGGATCGTCCTCAAACTCCAACAAGGGACACATACCCAGTAACCCCTTGTATGGGGCAGATACCTTATGCCACATACCTACAGTACCATAGCTGGCGGCCCCAGTGGCACCTATATTTAGACTACGCTACCATAGGGATCGGCCAACAAAAGAGGCTAGAAACCGACGTTAGAAACGGACATACCCGATACGGAAAAGTGGCAATAACTCGCCGCCCAGCAGGACATTGCCCTCAATATATATATAATAACGAATTCAATGTTCCAGAGTAACCTTAAGCTACGAGATGTGGAATGCTGCGGATTAGTTTTCATCGCCTCGGGCTCTTTCACGTAACCCCCAAAGCACCGAATACACAAGCCCGTTGACGTTTTCTTTCTTTCCGGTTCACGCCACCGGACTGCAACAGCTGCGGCCGGCAAGCGAACCCGCCACCTCGTGCCCAGCAGCAGAACGTCCTATAGCCGGAGGGCCATGATATTTTCAGTAAAAAAAGAAGAGGAAAAAAGGAAAGGGCTTCATGGGATAGTCTGCAATAAGTTACTAACCAAACAAAAAAATTGATTTTCTGTTGTTCCCAACAAACAAACAAGGCGCCACAAAGCAGCGACGCGCATCGCGCAAATCCTCCTGTTGCTCACCTTGGCAATTTTCCCAGTACCGCTTCAACTAGTGTTCCGGCTCGTTCATCAGTTTGGAGGGACCGCCTGCAGAAAGAGAGAAGGCACACAAGGACATAAGTCGAGCACGTAATCCAATGGCGAGGCTCCGGACGCGCGCAGTGTTTAACCTGTCGCGGAAGCGATCGGGCATACACCCTGATCAGCCATACACCGCGTCTGTCCTATAAACTGCTGCGCAGAGGTACATTATGCTTTTTGGTGGGCCGCGGCATGGCGGAACACGGGGACCGAGTAAATTAGGCGGCTTACAGTAGGAACAGCCAGCGCTACAAATTTATGCCGGACGAAGTGCACCGGTGCTTATACAGGGCGCCCGTGTTATTTCTGCACCGTGCGCACGTTTCGTGCAAGTCGGCGCGGTTATAATCCGGGATTAACTAAGCCAACTCGCAGAGCAATGTTTTTTTTTTTTCGGGAAGCAACTGCAGAACAATAAATAGTAGCAGAAAACTAAACAATAACATATACAAGGCGCGGCAAACAAGCAAGAAGAGACGGTTACGGTGTCTGCGCATTTAGCGAGGTGGCTGACGGGGCTAGTCGCCAATCCATGTTGATCGAGAACAGTGCAAGATAGCAACGCACGGGGATGTACGTTCCATCGACTAAGGCTAAACGTTGCATAACCACAATTACCTACTAGACGGAGGTAGTAATTTAAAACTGCGAAAGGAAACGAACAAGGAAAGCGTTTCTAGAATGACCGAAAGTACGCCGTGATGGTGATTTCCTCTCTGCGCACGCAAAGCTATTACGTTTACACGAACCCGATAAATTTGCGTCGAGTCGGCTTGTCGGGCCGGAAACTGCAGTCGCCGGTTTCGTTCAAGCGCTTGCGGGTGGGGCAGAGCGAACGACGAGGCCGAGTTCGGCCAACCTGCCTATAGTATAACCCGCTTCGCAATGCGCATGTCGTGTCGGGCTGGGTCAGATCGACTTCTGGCTCGATCCGCTCGCGTCGAAGCCGAGTAAACGAAGCTTTTGCGGACTGTGGGATTCGCAGTAACTCAGAGGACAACATCGATTGACGCTAAAGTGCACATTATACCCCAGTCAAGCGGGCAAGTGTACTTATGGGAAGTGCACTTCGAGACCTTGAGAGAGGGTAGGGTATACGCGGTGCTAAACGGCAAAATAGAGCGCACTCGCGGTAAAGGAAAAAAATGGCGACAGACTAAGAGCGCGTTTATTCAAGATGTAGATTAAAAAGAAAAAAGAAACTTACAAAAAGTGATTGTTTTACGTTGTGTTATAAATAAAAAGAAACTTAATCTGTATCTCCTCAACAAGAAACGAAAATACTTTTTATAAGAGCTTTGCAAGTCAATGCCGACCAAGACGAAGGCCTAGCCAATCTAGAAGAACATGGTGCCGTGCGACCAGGCGGCATTTGATCCTGCTAGAACAGAATATGAACAGGTTCTGCTCTGATTATATTGTTAAAAGCTGTTCAACAACTAAAACGAACTTATCTGTCCTTTTTAATGCGTTACATTTTGTACCATTTAAAGTGCTGGCGGCGAGGCTATATACGCGCTCGGCCAGCAAATAAGCGCATTCCGTGAACGCACTCCGACCGGAGCGCACTCTTCATGCATTCAAGGGACACATACCACTTGCGAGGTTTAGATTTGGCAGAGTGCACTTAAACCGAGTGGCACTCTCCGTCGTAAGTGCACGTCACGTGCCCGCTTGACAAGGGCACTAGAGTGCTCAAACTGTTCCGTGGTCGCTGCGCTGTGCGGGCCCCTCGTCGAGGGTCGTATATGCTACGGAAGGCCAGGCGGTCTACAAAAGCAACGCAAATACGTGACTCGGAAAAAAGATATTGCCACTGAAGGTGTGGTTTAAAAGGTTCTAGCAAATAATGTACCAGTGCCAAAGCGCCTGTTAAAGACCAGTAAGCGCGTAAGCGCACACACAGTGTTAGTGACCATTGTGACGTTTGCGGGCGCCCGAGAAAGAAACACGCGGCTTCACACCGGCTGCAGGCGTACAGAGCGCTGTACCACGGCCGCTCGCTGAAAGCGCTTTCACCCTGCGGACGTGCCGATGCAACCTTACGAGAAAGAAACAGAAACCTAACGCTGGTACAGTTTTACCACTATTGAGCTTCTTAGCCACACTTCTTCCGTTCATAATTATGTACTTAGGGGGCTGTCGACCGAATTCCCGTGGTTTATCGCAACGTACAGGGCAGAAAGTTCTATTGAAAATGGTCGTTTCGTACACTACTTACGTATTCATCCGTTGACGCCGCCGTATACTGTGCGTGCGCGCGTGTGTGTGTGTGTGTGTGTGTGTGTGCGTGTGTGTGTGTGTGCGTGTGTGTGTGTGTGTGCGTGTGTGTGTGTGTGTGCGTGTGTGTGCGCGTGTGTGTGCGCGTGTGTGTGCGCGTGTGTGTGTGCGCGTGTGTGTGTGCGCGTGTGTGTGCGCGTGTGTGTGTGCGCGCGTGTGTGTGCGCGCGTGTGTGTGTGCGCGTGTGTGTGCGCGCGTGTGCGTGTGTGTGTGCGTGTGTGTGTGCGTGTGTGTGTGCGTGTGTATGTGCGTGTGTGCGCGTGCGCGTGTGTGCGTGTGTGTGTGCGCGTGTGTGTGTGCGCGTGCGTGTGTGCGCGTGCGCGTGTGTGTGTGTGTGTGTGTGCGCGTGCGCGTGTGCGCGTGCGCGTGTGCGAGTACGCGTGCGTGTGTGCGCGTGTGTGCGCGTGTGCGTGTGCGTGTGCGTGTGCGCGCGCGTGCGCGTGCGCGTGCGCGTGCGTGTGCGCGTGCGTGTGCGCGTGCGTGTGCGCGTGCGTGTGCGCGTGTGTGTGTGTGTTTGGCTTCATTTTTATGGGTTCGTCTTACGCTGAAACTTAGTAATGGTTACGTACGTGAAGCCAAAAACGCGGCGCTCACCACCACCGTGCCAGTTTACGAGCGAGAACATGCCAGTCTCGAAAAATCGCGACGCACGATTAATATCGCCTGCGACATTTACCCCAGCCGCAGCTGGAGTATCACACATTCCTACATTCAGCAAGATTTTCCGCGGCTCAAGGAAGGCATTTCAGCGTTCGCGGTTGCACTGCGCGCTACAGAACGCATCTTTATTAATCACACGCTGGCTTATAACTAACTATACCCCGCGGAGAACACCCTAAACATTTGCGCTACATTTCTTTGTGTACCGTGAGGTTATGAAAAACGGCCACAGAACTTGCGGAAATATATGAATGTCTAAATAAAGAATGAAGGAACGGAGTGGGCGCGATTATTCAGGTACTGCTAAAAAAAGTCTCCAAATGAAATGTCAGCACCACACGACAGTTCATTATTTCTCTGCATGCAATCGTCTATGTGCGGCGCAAATAAAATTTACTTCGCTGTCCCAGTGAAATGATTAGGTTTAGTGGTACCCTGCTCTTGCTTCGGGCTTGATTGGTGCGTCCCTATGTAAGTCTATGAGCTCTTTTCATTATTCAACCGGTTTTGTTTGTGTTTATATATATACTTGTTTTTCCAGCCCATATCTTAATTCTCAGCTTCAGCGCTGGATCCGCACGTGTCCTATTCTAATATCGCGTGAGACGAAAACCTGAGGAGGCAGCCAGATGTAACCAATGTTTCGAACGTCTATTAAGAGAAAAATTATTAGAAAAGAAAAAACGCTGAGGGGGGGGGGGGGGGGGGGGGGGTCATCGCGCTCCGAAAGAACAACTGCAGGAAGCAAACGCATCTGAGTGCTCCCTGTTATCTCGTCCCCTTGTAGTAGCGCTTTTTTAATCTGTCCGCGAACCAACTTATATATAGCCCGACAGTCAATTTTCGCCAACTTCGCGTAACCCGACTTCTGACGCAGCGCAAGCTGCGAATTCAGACCGGTATATCGATAATCATCGACTCCCACGAGCAACGTTTAAGATCGCTGCGTACCCGCACTGGGCACACGCATGGGCCGAAGATTTCGCTCCATCCACGGTTGCCGCGTCGAACTTTCGTGCACGGGCGACCTTTCGGGGTTGGGCGAACACGTGCTCTCTCGGACATTTACAGTCGGTGACATTTTCGACAGGCCTCGACGACGAGGCGGAGAAAGAGAACGAGCCGAGCTCAACGTTACACACACGGACATAGCTATAGTGACGTGCACAGTGGACGCACGCAACGTCGGTGCTCGTCCGACAGGCGGTCAGGCACGTGTACTGTGGGACTTGTCCCCGTCTCGCGATACTAAGAAAGAAACACAAAGGACGTGGCATCACTTCACTGGAGGCATACGCCACCCCAACAGGCCAATGTCCCGCGAACTATTAAATCCCGCGAGTTCGTGCGCGAGGCCGGCTTGACTCCATCGAAGGTCATGAACGTGTTCTTTCTTACACACGTCTTTGTTTTTACTTGTTTACTTTATTATGCCTTGGCCCTCAGCCCTGCTAAGGCCACTGAGCCTTCCCTGTTGTTACGTTTCGCCTACAACGCGCGGTAATGCCGGCGCGGATGCAACGGACGCCGGGGCTTTGTTCAAAGCGGCGGACATTTTGGCCCGTCCGACGCCGCCGCGACGCCTACCCGCCAAGCGTGTCCAGGCGTGTTTCAGTGCCACGTGTCTTCGTGTGTGCGTGTGTGTGTGTGTGCCCTCGCTTGTCAAAGCGCGGCAGCCGGGGAGCGGAGTTCCCCGAAGGAGGGGCCTGGAGGTCTCTCGGCTCAACCGCTCGCGCCGTCGTGGGCCCCTGCTGCGCCGTCCCGTGACCTTCATCCCGTGACCTTCCCTCCTTCCCTTTTGGACCGCGACGCCGAGGGTATAAGAGCAGCTGCCCCCGGACGCCAGAGCAGAGGCTCCGATTTGTACTGTTGAGTTACGTGCTCTCCCGTCTCTCCACTCCGGTCGACCTGACCGGCCGCTCTTTTGCTATGTTAGAATAAACCAGTTGTTCTGTTACCAGTCTTCTCATGCTTTGCCGGGACCTTCGGATGCTTCCAGTGCCCCAGGCCGCCAGGCCAACGCTACCCTTGGGACTTGCGACCCATTGGCAATAACGGGCGTCTGAACCGAGACCCCAACAACTCGTGCCAGCGGTACGATTACAACATCTGGTTGCCAGCGGTGAGATCGCGACAACGGAGGCCAGCAGCGAAGAGATGCGGTTGACTGTATGCTGAGCAGCTCAACGACCATCCGGGAGCAGCGCAACGAGCCCTGTGTGATGACTGGTTGCCTGCAGCGGAACGACTGCGCGGAATTCTTGGCTGCGAGGTTTGGTGAGTGCGGGACTTTCTTCTTCTGAGTTTTGCCAGGCTTTTGTTAGTGTCAGAAACAGAGCTGGTAATTGTGGTTGTCATTGCTACCGGGTTAGTTTGCGGCAAGACAATAGTAGGCAGTAGAGAAAGCAGCATTCAGAGCAGCCATGGATTTGAAGTCGTTGCGCAAACCGAAATTGCTGGAGCTTGCAAGAGAGTTGGGTCTGGATGTATCAGACAAACTCAGAAAACCAGAACTGCTAAGGGCTATTCTTGAGTTAGAAGCTGAGGATGACGAGCTGTCGGAATGCCTTGAGACCATTGAGGAGAGGGAGACGGCAAAAAGACAAGAGCAGGAACGTAAAGAACAGATAGAACGAGAGCAACAAGAGAAAGAAAGAGAGCGCGACCGTCAACACGCTTTGGAAATGAAGCGTCTCGAGTTAGAGATGGAACGCGCTCGTAATGGAAGTCAGGCACACGGTGCAGGAGAACGAGTATTGTTCAAAATGACTGACCTGATGCGGCCGTTTAAGCTTGGAGAGGACATTGGTTTGTTCCTGGTTAACTTTGAGCGAACGTGCGAGAAGCAGGGGTTCTCTCGGGAAACGTGGCCACAGCGCTTGCTCACTTTGCTACCCGGCGAGGCGGCCGACGTAGTCGCTCGCTTGGAGAGAGAGGAGGCAGAGGATTTCGACAAAGTGAAATCGAGTCTGCTAAAAAAGTACCGGCTGTCAGCGGAGGCGTTCCGTCGGAAGTTTCGGGAAAATGAGAAAGGCAGAAGTGAGTCATATACAGAGTTTGCCTACAGGCTTATGTCAAACATGCAGGAGTGGCTCAAAGAAGAGAAAGCGTTTGGTGACCACGAGAAAGTTCTGCAGTGTTTCGGGCTAGAACAGTTTTATAGTCGGTTACCTGAGAACGTGCGGTACTGGGTCTTGGATAGGCCAGACGTTAGTACGGTGGCTAGAGCCGCTGAGTTAGCCGAGGAGTTTGTGACGCGTCGGGCTCGTGGAGCTAAGGACGGTCAAAAGGGTGAATTTGGCTCCAAGTTTGAGAGGCCGAAGTTCACACCCATGAGAGCAAAGGGGGATACACGTAGTTCGGATGCGAGTGAAAGCAGTCCGACCGAACGTAAGGAGACGGCGGCAACCGAAGCCGAACGCAGAAAGCGGTTCGAGATGAGGCAAGCGCGCGTTTGTTATACGTGCCAGAAGCCGGGTCACTTTTCGGCGCAGTGTCCAGAAACAAAAACACAAGTCGTGTTTTTGTCTATATGCAGCACTGACGAGAACATGAAGCTTCTCGAGCCTTACATGCGAGACCTCCTCGTGAACGGGAAAGAGTGCCGAGTGCTTCGCGATTCCGCAGCTACAATGGATGTAGTTCACCCCTCTTACGTAGAACCCGAAATGTTCACGGGCGAGTGCGCATGGATCAAGCAAGCAGTGGAAGCTCATAGCGTGTGTCTGCCGGTAGCAAAAGTGCTTATTGAAGGACCTTTCGGAGCACTTGAGACGGAGGCCGCAGTGTCATCTATGCTGCCCCCCCAGTACCCGTACTTATTTTCGAACAGGTCCGATCACCTCCTGCGCGAGAAGGGGCTTTTGTTTGGTGAGGCTAGCGTTCAGGCCTTAACCAGATCGAAGGTTCGGGAGCTCGCTGCAAAGGCGGTAGTTGCGGGGCCGACGTTGTTGAATGATGAGAAAGGGTCAGAGGCGCAGCAAGCTGGTATTCAGAGCACGCCCGAACAGAATAAAATTGAGCCTGTAGCGTTAAAGGCAGCAGATACTGGAGAGGAAATTCCCGACACGGGAAAGTTAGAAGAGCTGTCTCCAGATTTGCTCATCGCGCCTACGTCAGACGGACTTAACAGGTTGCTAAAAGTCAGCCGGTCGGCTTTGATAGCCGAGCAAAAGAAGGATGGCAGCCTAGAAAACATACGCTGCATTATCAAGGAAGGTATCGCCAAGAAAAATGCTCGCTTTGTGGAAAGAGGTGGGGTCCTGTACCGGAAGTATCTAGACCGCAGGGGAGTGGAGTTCGATCAGCTGATCGTGCCTCAATGCTATCGTCAGGATCTGTTGCGCTTGTCGCATGGGGGTTCGTGGTCCGGACACCTAGGAGTTAAGAAAACTAAGGACCGTCTCTTGCAGGAGTACTATTGGCCAGGGTGTTTTCGGGACGCAGACCACTTTGTGAAGACATGCGACACCTGTCAGCGGGTGGGCAAGCCAGGGGACAAATCGAGGGCGCCGTTGAAGTTGGTACCTATCATTACGGAGCCTTTTAGACGGCTCGTTATTGATACAGTGGGACCTCTGCCGGTAACAGCCACGGGGTACCGACACATTTTGACTGTGATCTGCCCAGCGACAAAGTTCCCTGAAGCAGTGCCGCTTAAAGAACTCAGCTCAGTTGAGATAGTCAATGCACTACTGTCCATATTTGCGCGAGTTGGTTTTCCTGCAGAAATCCAGTCAGATCAGGGTACAGTGTTTACTAGCGCTTTGACGACTGCCTTTCTCGAAAGGTGCGGGGTAAGGCTGTTACACAGCTCAGTGCACCACCCCCAGTCGAATTCCGTTGAGAAGCTCCACTCCGTCATGAAGCGCGTGTTGAGAGCATTGTGTTTTGAACATCAAACTGACTGGGAGCTGTGTCTGCCTGGAGTGATGTTTGCATTAAGAACCGCGCCGCATGCGGCTACGGGGTTTTCGCCAGCTGAGCTGGTGTACGGTCGCTCGCTGCGATCTCCGCTTCGCATGCTTCGAGAATCATGGGAAGGCAGGGGCGACGACCCAGTCGTGGTAGAGTACGTGCTTAAGCTCCTCGAACGCTTAAGAAGGGCACAGGAGTTGTCAGGTGAAGCAATGGCAGAGGCCCAGCAGAGGGCCAAGGTTTATTATGATCGGACAGCCAGGGCCCGTCGTTTTGAGGTGGGCGATGAGGTCATGATATTGCGCACATCGCTAAAGAACAAACTCGACGTGCAGTGGGAGGGCCCAGCACGGATTGTTCAAAAACTGTCGGACGTTAACTACGTGGTGAGTCTGCCAGGAAAGCGGAAAGCACAGCAAGTTTACCACTGTAATCTGCTCAAACCCTATAAGCAACGGGAAGCAGTGGTGTGCATGATGGTAAACGTGCCCGAAGAGCTTCCGGTCGAGCTTCCGGGACTAGGCTCAGTGACAAACAGGAAAGACGCCGATCAAGTCATTAGTGACTTAATAAGTAAAGCATCGCTGTCGCCTGAGCAGAAAACAGAACTACACCAGCTCTTACAAGAGTTTCAAGGTCTGTTCTCTGAGAGGCCTGGTAGGACTTCTGTCCTTACTCATGACATAGAACTTACCTCCCCAGAGCCAGTACGATCCAAGGCGTACCGGGTGTCACCCCGCCAGAGCGATATTATGGAGGCTGAGGTAAAGAAAATGCTACAGCTCGGTGTTATTGAAGCGGGTGAGAGTGATTATACCTCCCCTTTGATTTTAGTTGAGGTACCGGGCAAGGAACCTCGTCCTTGCGTCGACTACCGCAGGCTTAATTCCATCACTAAGGATCAAATTTATCCGATCCCTAACATCGAGGAGCGCCTTGAGAGAGTGAGTAGCGCTCAGTTTATTTCCACCCTAGATCTTGTCAGGGGTTATTGGCAGGTTCCACTTACAGAAGAGGCTAGTAGGTATGCGGCGTTCATTTCACCAATGGGGACATTCCGTCCTAAAGTTTTGAGTTTTGGTTTGAAGAACGCGCCATACTGCTTTTCAAGCCTCATGGATAAAGTGTTGCGGGGACAGCAAGAATTCGCTTTACCGTATCTAGACGACGTAGCGATATTCTCCGCATCCTGGCCTGAGCATATGGCCCACTTGCGGGCAGTGCTAACCCGCCTGCGCGATGCGGGCTTGACAGTCAAGGCTCCCAAGTGCCAGTTAGCACAGTCCGAGGTTGTCTACCTCGGACACGTGATTGGTCGGGGTCGTCGCCGCCCCTCTGAAATAAAGGTGGCCGCTGTGCGAGACTTCCCGCGACCGCGCACGAAGACCGATATTCGGTCGTTCTTAGGTGTCGCCGGCTACTATCAGAGGTACATCCCCAGGTACTCTGATATCGCGGCTCCCTTGACGGATGCTCTAAGAAAGACAGAGCCGCAAACAGTCGTCTGGGAGGAGACGAAGGAAAGGGCTTTTAGCGCCCTAAAGAGCGCCCTAACAAGCCAGCCGGTGCTACGATCGCCCGACTACACAAAAGGGTTCGTTGTTCAGTGTGATGCTAGTGAGCGAGGCATGGGCGTTGTACTGTGCCAACGGGAAAATGGAGAAGTAGAACACCCCGTCCTGTATGCTAGTCGTAAGCTGACGAGTCGTGAGCAGGCGTATAGCGCCACCGAGAAAGAGTGTGCGTGTATCGTGTGGGCCGTTCAGAAATTGTCATGTTACCTAGCTGGCTCGAGGTTTATCATTGAAACGGATCACTGCCCTCTCCAATGGCTGCAGACCATCTCTCCCAAAAATGGCCGCCTCCTGCGCTGGAGCCTCGCTTTGCAACAATATTCCTTTGAGGTGCGTTACAAAAAGGGGAGTCTCAACGGTAACGCCGATGGCTTAAGTCGAAGCCCCTAACGTGGGAATCAGCCTCAAAATTGCTTGTTACTGATGTTTTTCTTCCTGAGGCAGGATTTTTTTTTAACTTATTGCTTTTGTGTAGTGTTTCAAAGTGATGATGTGCTTTTTAGTGCAATTTTTCCGATTTATGGACGCGTTCTGAGTGCTGCTAAACTACTGTAAGGAACTAGGCAGCAGTATAAAAGGGGAAAGAGCCTGGCAGGGCTTAGTGAGGGTTGTGCCGTGCTTGCTGACTGAGCGGTTGACTTTCAGGCGTGGTTCTAACGCTTGCCGGAAACGTGAACAAAAATGTCACCTCTCCCGAAGTCACTTTGCAGTGTCCTGTGTGCACCTGAACGTGAGAACGAGGCCTTCTCTGTGCGCTGCGCTCAAGAAACGCCCAGGGACGCCCAACTTCGGTTATGAGCATCATCGAGCGACATCCCTCCGGACAGCGGATGCAGTCCCCTGACCTTCGGGATCTCCTTCCCCCGGCGGGGCGGTCTGTTACGTTTCGCCTACAACGCGCGGTAATGCCGGCGCGGATGCAACGGACGCCGGGGCTTTGTTCAAAGCGGCGGACATTTTGGCCCGTCCGACGCCGCCGCGACGCCTACCCGCCAAGCGTGTCCAGGCGTGTTTCAGTGCCACGTGTCTTCGTGTGTGCGTGTGTGTGTGTGTGCCCTCGCTTGTCAAAGCGCGGCAGCCGGGGAGCGGAGTTCCCCGAAGGAGGGGCCTGGAGGTCTCTCGGCTCAACCGCTCGCGCCGTCGTGGGCCCCTGCTGCGCCGTCCCGTGACCTTCATCCCGTGACCTTCCCTCCTTCCCTTTTGGACCGCGACGCCGAGGGTATAAGAGCAGCTGCCCCCGGACGCCAGAGCAGAGGCTCCGATTTGTACTGTTGAGTTACGTGCTCTCCCGTCTCTCCACTCCGGTCGACCTGACCGGCCGCTCTTTTGCTATGTTAGAATAAACCAGTTGTTCTGTTACCAGTCTTCTCATGCTTTGCCGGGACCTTCGGATGCTTCCAGTGCCCCAGGCCGCCAGGCCAACGCTACCCTTGGGACTTGCGACCCATTGGCAATAACGGGCGTCTGAACCGAGACCCCAACAACTCGTGCCAGCGGTACGATTCCAACACTGTCATTAAAGTTCGTTTTCTTCTTTGTCTCTCGAAACAGCACAGCGGTGTAACGGATGATCGTGAGACGCCCTCGGCGGTCGCGACGACTCACACGCGACGCCTGCTAAAACGTGGCAAAAACCTCAGTACCTCCATCACTCCCTCGCCCACCCTTTTTGCGTTTTCTTGTTTTCTTTTATTTGTTTATTTATTTCCCCGACAGCGGCAGCTGCAAGCTGCGCGGCTGCAACTGCTTGAAACCTCGAACGGCGGCGCGTGGGTTGTCAATGTCGCAGCAGGCCGCGGCTCGGAATGGAGCGTGCGAGTACGTATACCGGCGTCTCGCACCGCAATGGAAAAGGCCGCCGCCGCCGCCGCCGCACATATTTATGCGAGTTCACGTGCGCGCGCGTGCAGCGGCCGAAAAAGAACGATCGCTTAATTAACGCAACGGTCCCGTACACGGCGATGGCGCGCACGAGCGGTAGAGCACCTCGTCGTTCGGAGGTCGAGCACGAATTTCCGTTTCGCGCAACAACGCACCAAGCCACAGCGCCGATAAATAGAAAGGCCCGCAACGACTACGACAAGTGTCGCCTAAAAATAATTAAAAATATATATGCATTGTTACGGGGGGAAAGGACGCTTGACAATCTATTTACACGATATATACAACGGGCAGATGACGGGCATACAAGATGGAGCCCGTGCGCACGACCATCGGCGATCGTGGTCTTCGTTAGTCCTCTCATAATCGTTCGCTCCTGCAGCGTCTTGCAGCAATATATATATATATATATATATATATATATATATATATATACGAAGTACAAGAAGTCCGAAATTCGAAAACTATTTAGGAGCGCGCTATACGGCACGCTTCAACGTCCGCTCTCATGCCGCAGCGCTCTCGCCTTGCCGTGCGTGCGTGCGTGCGTGCGTGCGTCCGTCCGTCCGTCCACGCGTGGGTGCGTGCGTGTATGTGTGTGAGCCCGTTCAACGCACTTGCATGTGCAGGGTAATTGCTTTTAAGTGTTCCGGAATTTTCAGAAATTGCCTGCTGCAGGTAACGTAATTCTAATCCTTGAGCTGTATTATTTAGAGATCGAGGCAGACATTACGTGCACTAGAAGTATAAGCACATACTCGAATAATTAACAAGAAATCTACTAATTATCTTTCGAATTAACGGCTTTACGGCACATGTGCTGCAATTTTCGAATTGTGGTCGGTGAGTCTGCGAGGCGTATGCGTTTGAAATAAACTTACAGAATGACACCAGTTTAGAAATTTGCGCCACCAAATTCGCCGTCAGAATGCACTATTCTACTTTTATCAAAAAACGCTCTTTATGTATTGGAGCGCAAAATTATCTGGAACGCCCATGCGTTTCGTCCCAAAGTTTGGGACATAATATATCGACACTGGTGTCATTCTAGAGATTCACTTCAAGCGGATACGTCTTACAAACTCGCAGAATACAATTTCCAAATATGTAATAAGGGCCTTAAAGTAATTAATTGAGATTAATTAGTCAACTTTCGTTAATTAGTTGAGTATGTGTTTCGATTTTTCGCGCTAGTACTGCCCGCGTTTTCAAGTAATCCAACTCAAGAACACGAATTATGCTATCTGCCATAGGGGACTAAAGAAATATCACTCCTTATATATTTGCAGGAAGTGCATGCTTCAAACCCGTTGTCAAACGTAATACCAAGAATGACATCACCTTGTGGTTGGGTAGTGTGTTTATGAGAGACGGGGTTAGCAGTGCTGCCATTTTAGCGATGGTGTCGCTAGAATTAGCCACTTGTCTGTTTAGCGACATTTTTTTTTTTTTAATTTAGCGACCGGCGACGCTTTTTTTTTTTATTAGCGACATTTTAGCGACTTCGAAAATAGGAAAGGTGCTTGGAAAATATCCTTCTAGATTGGCTGTATGACGCGTAGGCTATGTGACCACGATGAAGCATTAAGTTTTCCTACATAGAATTTAGTGTGCTCACAAAACTCCCTTTTTTTAATTATTTACGAAACTGATTTGAATGGGTCTTAACACTATACGGGCTCTGCTTTTTCACTGAATACGTTCGATTGGTGGACATCAAAAATTTAATTGTGACATTCAGAAAGACTGCACAAAAGAGTTACATAGCAGCGGCTGGGCTCGTCTCACAAGCCTGAACAAACCACACTGATTTCCTATCGCACGGGTTTAGGACAAATAAGTAACGCGAAGGGACTTCAGGTAGACCACGCGTGGTGGAAGCGTAGTATCTGACCTGCATAAAGGTCACGTAATTGTCATCGCAGCGTTAACACGCGACCTCGTGCGTCTTGCAGAATTCCGCCATACTTCCCGCGGAGCACCGAGAACTAGAACATTTTCGAGGGATAACGTGGATCAAGTGCCTTTGCCTGTGGGGAAAATCAGATTTGTGTTCAGCTTGTGTTCCTTTGAATCGTGCTGCATCTGGAACTTCACGATCAGAAGGTATACAGGCGCCGAATTTCAGGTGTCATCGTTCTGCTGTTATGTAAGTATGAAAGTACACACAACAAACCGCCGGTAAATTGACTGTTCATTCCTCATGCGCTCACGCGGACATGATAAACGTGAGACATTGCGGTAAATGATTTATGCAAAGCTAGCGCATATCACAGTGTCGCAATAACGCATATACGTTGCCTAAATATTATTAAAAAGTATTAGCGACAATTTCAGAAACTTTGTAACAACATTTAGCGGAAATCTAGTGACCTCTATGTCTCAGTTTAGCGACACGCTTTAAAAAGTACGGCAACAATGGGGGGTTACCATTCAAACTGTTAAGGTTCGCGATACAGTCAGCGTACGTGTCTGTAGCAATGCCTTCCAGATGCGGCGTGTCAAAACAGGCACGCTGAAAGGAACTGCATCACAACAGCTGCGAGCAGTGCATCGACAACAAAATTACGCGACGCGCTGAGAACGAATGACACGCAATTACCTCCGAAGCCGTTTGTCGTCGCAAAAGGAAAACGGGTCGCCTGAGTGACCCGAGTGATTTCATCGCAGATTCAGTCGAACGTATTTCACGATATATTATGCAAGTCGATGAAAGTACGCGAAAAGCTTACATCTTCGCTTTTCCACAATTGTTGAGGTTATATACTTCCTCGCGAGCTCCTGCTCGAACCACCTTGCATTCCAAAAGAGCTTCTTCAAAAAAAAAAAAAGAAAAGAAATTTCAGCCTCTTCGCGTTTGCATCATCAGTAAGCCGCGATGCCTTACCGAGTTCGCTAAGCTCTACCGCGGGTATTACGCAACCGAAACAACCAATTGACTGCTCCATAAACAATTAACGAGTGCCCAGCGAGTAATCCATTAAGCTATTCTACTACGCTGTCTCCCTTACAAGCGCACACTGCAGAAAAAGGCGCGCGTGTGCCCACCAGGAGGCCTACATGAATGAATAAACATCCGTGTCCGCATCTGGCTTTGTTTCTTCTGTAAAGCTGTATGTGTTTCTCACATACAGCTTTACAAAAGCCGACTTGTACTTTCGCTTTCCCTGCGAAATATTCTTAATAAATCGCTTGGTGGCACATTTGGAAGAATGCTTACTTAGCTTTCTTTTTCGCACATAACTTGCTGCAACTGCTATTTGCTTTCTTATGGGCATACTTTCTACGGGAAGTACACTATCACGGTCACTGGCTTCGGGACTTGCTCTTGCATATATTTGTATCGTAACATCACTTTGCGTTAATAAACTCGACTGTGGAGCATGACAAACGGCAATGCTCAGCCAGCCGACTAGCAAGTTTCCCCTACACAACTTTAAAGGGAATATGCTATAACACTTTATTTGCTTAGGGCAACAAATTTAACGTTATCGCTAAACGTGAGAGTAAACTGCGGATAAAATAAAACAGGCATAACGTAAAAAAGTCCATTCATCTGAAGTGCGCAAGAAGGCCTCATTCCGCAGTCGCGCGGTCTGTCTTCGCGCGACGTGTGAATTATTACGCTTTATTTGCATATATACGAGCTTCGCTACCGCAATTGGAGCGAATCAGACAAGACCCCCCCCCGCACACACATACACAGAAAAAAAAAAAGAAAAAAGAAGATGGGCTTGCCGCGTTCGCGGATAACCGCGCACGGCCAATTTCAATTACTACCGCACACGTCTAAGTGAAATTCACCGCCCATTCTTTCGGTGACATCAACTGACGCGGTCGCTTGGAGAATGGGTGTGCTCGTTCGCAATATAAATTAACGCGCCAGTACAAGTACCTACAACGGCCCAACATCTTTGATTAAATGCACGTGCGACAGCCCGACATATACGAGGCCGCACTGCCAGCCACACTGAAAAGGAAAGCAGACAAAAAAAAAAAAAAAGAGAGAGACGGCGCATATCCAGGGACGCGCAAGATGTTCAGCCCATCCGTGGTTCTTGCAAGAAGACACGAAAAAGCGATAAACGCGATAGTAACATGTTAGAATATTACACGAAGTGTAACACTAGTAGCTATAATGGCAGGCAGTATGAATTGAAGTAAACGCATGTAAGCTGACAAATTAAACAAATGTCCGACGATTACGACACTCCCTAATGCAAAATTTCAGCGCACTTGCACTCGTGTTTTCATTTCGCGATATAGCGAGGCAAACAATAAGAGAACCAAATCCCCACAACGATTGGCAGTGGGCCAGTGCCGTCAGCGCCCTCACAGAGGGAGGGGCAGTATGGGAACGCTGGCATGATGTGCGGCATCGGAGCCAACTGTGCAAGACGACGACTACGACGACGACGACGACGAACGCGCGAGAACGAGCGTGATTAGCCACGCTCAACATTTTAATATATAAGTCTCATAAGATTTAAGATAAACGGCATGCGCTGTCGGTGTTAACGAAACACCGACAGCGCATGCCATTTATCTTAAATCTAATTAATTATCTGTGGGCTGCCATTGTCAAAATCCCGAGGAATATTTTCGTCAGGAACGTAAGACCTGGTACAAGCATCTTTATCGACGAAATGGTGTGGCAATATAACCCACATATACTGCATGTCATATAGCACGTCATGGCATATACATACATATGCCTAAATATATAAGGAACCTTACGGCGACGCCTACGACAACTAATTCGCTTTGGGTGTCCATATAATTGCTATTGCAATAAAAAAAGAAAAGAAAAAGAAGAAAATGCGCTCACTCTAACACATTAGAATTTCACCAGAGACACGATCTATACGCCCTGACGCTGTATATATTGTTACGTAGGAAGACGCCGACGGCAAGCTATATACAAGTATATTTACAAGGCAATACGCCGCAATTGGCCAAGAGGCAACAGCCCGCGCTAGCCTCTAATCGTCGTCTAATCTCTAATCTCTAACCTCTAATCCTCTTCACCCTGCTCGCCTCTTTGTCATCGCAAGTACTGTTTCGTAGCAATATGTACGCGTATATCTGACAACGCATTGCGAATTCCTCGCGGCGTCGACGTATGCAGGGCGCCAGCGTAGACAGACCTAACGTTCACTTTTGAGAACGGGTAGAGGAGGCCACAACACATATACCCTCAAGAGGTGCGGCAAGAAACAGACGAACGAGAGACAAAATTAAGGAACAACTTGACGGTGATGATACGTCAGGACGGCCTGCATGGATGATTCGGACGGAAACGTCAGCGCTGTCACTGCGCTTAGAATTTCGATACAACGGAAATACAGTGCCGGGAAATTCACAACTACCATATAAATATCACAGCTGCCGACATTACACCGGCGCTGAAACATATAAAGAAAGGTAGCTTTAAAGTGGAATGAATGAATGATAAATGAATGTTTGAAAACAGATGCAGGCCTGGGGCGGTATTCTCGGGCGATCCCTTTCGAAGGTATACTGTCACTGTCGCGAGATTTCGCGAGAAGTCTGGCGTTTACCGGCCGCAGCGCTCTGGCACGCTGTCTCGTGAAATCTCGTGAAAGTGACAGCATCTCCGCAAGTGCAAGCCCGAGAATATCGGCCCCCGGTGCCATATAAGATACCCTGTAAAACCACACAGTTTCACATGACACTCGTGTTAAAAAGGCCCCAACATCAACGATAAAAGGACACTATGAGCCACAATCAACAATTTTAGGCTGGTAAAGTACTCTTTGAAAACTGCTCTTATTCACATGCCCGGACAATGCTGATTACTAGTGAAGAAAATAAAAATCAAACCGCATCTTGCTTTATTTTTTATTTTGACCTCAACGCCGGTACGTTATAGCGTGCCGTCACGGATTTCAGCCTAATATCTTTCGGAAATAACTATTCGGTTAGGTAAGCTTCTCGCACTTGGGCCGTTCGGCAGAGGAATGGTCCTCGAAAACTTCTAGGTTGAGTACTCAGTTTATTTAGAATGCAGTGTGTGGAGCTTCCTTCTCTTGCCGCCCTCAGCTTTTGTACAAACTGGAAATGAATTGAATTAACCGGACTGTACAGGAGACCTGGTCAAAATCGACGCTGTCACGGCAAGCAGGTGATGGAACTTCCGGCAGGTGTCGCCACCCGTCCTTTCTGTCCTGTCCATTCTGGCTCGCAAAGCCGCTTCTTTCGCTATTGTACAGAACCGGCATTTTACCAGTACAGTCTAACGTAACGTTGTTATTCAGCGTCCTTTCAACCCTTTCATGGCTAGCGTTGACCAGAAGCAACAGCTCGGATTTTTTTTCTTTTTTTTTTTTCTGGTCGACTGCTGCGAAGTGACGCACACAAGCCCAATTTGCTGATAAGCCAGAGTATGCTGAACCTCGAGAAGGGAGCGCTACCTGCTCATTCTGGTTGGAGAACGAAGGACGAAGGCCAGCACAACAACAACAAAAAAACTTACTTTGGTTTGTCTCGGACAAGGTTACCACAGCGACGTGTGGCAGTCATGCAAGCTCATATAGTGCTCTGTTTACGCGTGATGAACCCGCAAGAAGTGGTATTGCTCTGGGGCGACACTGAGCTCGTGGGCTGTGAGCCCACTGCTAAGCGTGCATGCGCGTATCCTGATACGTGGGCAATATATGGAGAGGCGTATGTACCGTGATATTCGGGTACACGGGCATCGTCATTTTAGCTGCTTTTGCTGCAATACAAAGATGACCAGGACACATGTTGCTCTGACGTGTTCTTTAGAGTGAAAGAATGAAGGAATGCTAGTCGTTATAAATTTGTTTCAAGGGCCCCTCACCAGGCCACATAGCAAAGTTTGGTTACACGCTTGTAGTTACGTTTCCTCTGGGGAGCATTCTGCCGTAAGAGTGTTTTCAGATTCGTTCGTTAATAGCCCAGATAAGGAGTATTTTAACGCCGCGAACCCATGATTTCAGGAAGCGAGCGTCACCGACAACCGCGGCACGCTCTGCACGTTCCCCCGTATAGCCTCCGCAAGCGAAATTTCCTCCCTGCGTTCTCCCATACCGGAGGCTGGAGGATCGCGTGATGCATACGTCACGGGCCCCGCCATTAGTTTTTATCTCTCGCTTTATTTTTTTTTTCTGCACGACGCATTTCCGCTGGCGGTCAGTTGCGAGGTGTTGCGTTTCATTCGTTTTCAGAACACGAGAACACCGGACTAGCGGTATAAGTCAGTGCTACGAGCACTGAGGCAGGCGCGACAGGATGAAAGAGCATGATCGCGGCGCTGGAACGCAGTAGGAAATGACAGTTTCGTTCCCTGCGCGCGCGACTGCACGACATGGGAACAAGCGGACAATACGGAAGTATATCTATCTTGCTACGGTACAAGTAAAACAAAGACACGCATACATTCGATTTGCAGGTTTTATTGTTTTTCTGAACTTTAATTCGTCTATTGAAGCAACAGGTCAAACAAATAATTGATGTTGCCTAGAATACTTCTCGAATTAACGCGTCACTATGAGCGACGTCAGAGCACTACCATCTACGTAGGCGCACTTGTCAACAAGTTCGAAATGGCCAGAACTGGTAAGGGGCCCTTTAAATCTTTAGACGGAGGCGACAAGGACAAGCAGATGGCTAACATTATTGTTTGTTAGCCGGCGCTTCATATTCCAGTCATTACTCCGATTTCTACAACACTCAAAAATGGTCGATAATATCTGAACTGACCTTCCTCTTCGTCCCTCCCCCCGCCCTGATGGATCCACTTCATGGGGGCGGAAACTTTTTATGGTTATTTTAACAACAACAACAACAATAACAATAACTTTCTTGTCGTGTGTTTTTGTTATATGTTAGGTTAAAGGAAGGAGAAGAAGCACATTTCCAACGGATTAAAAAAATGTAAGGACGGGATTTGGAAAAAAGAAATATCGGACATCGAACTCTACAGCGATACTGAGGACGCCGAAAAAGACGCTGCGGCCTATTCCGGAGCACTTCCATTCAAGCAGATCGCTCGTCCTGTAGTCCCGAAACAAACAGTCGTCTACACGAGGTACGACGGCTATTAGGATTGGCGGCCGTAGTTCAAGGGAGACTTGATGTCATCGTCAGGAGATAGGCGAGCAGGATTTATTTACATGTTAGCATAAACCGCTGAATTCTTCTTCCCCCGGAAGAAGGACACGTTGGAGGCACCGCACATGCGGTAACACTTTTGTCCGCTTCACCAAATGCAAGGTGCATTCGTGTCTTTCCACCAAGCCGCAACTGCTCAAAAGCGTTCCACCAATAGTAGAACCGCAAATGCGTAGTGCTGCCCAACAGCAACACTTCATTGTCTTTCTTCAAAAAAAAAAATGGTTTTTCTACAAATCGCATTTGTTATGTGCTGCGTGCTCTAGAGCAATCGCAACATTTTCATTTATGAATTTCATTTGGTAAAGTTTTGGGCATCAAAGGGTCTTTAGCTTAACGTTCGCGCATGCCTCCTACCACACTGCTGAGACATCTAGATACAATAAGGAACGTCGGCGTTGACGGCGATAACTTGTGTAGTTAACTTCGATCGAAGAGCAAAGAATGCTTATACTGCAATGTGCAAATGCGTAGAGTCGCAAAATTGGCAAAGTATTTGAATACTTTATATAACTCTTTGTAATGTGGTCCCCCACACTATCATGAGTAAATTCTTATAAAGCCCCGCAGTCTTTTTGCTGAACAATGTATTTCGCATCATTCGGCTGAGCGCGAAGAAGTGCGTGCGCGCGTGCATGCAGACCTACTCGGACCGCCTGACAGACTGGAATGCCTGATTGTGTGTTAGAGAGGGAGAAGTAGCGCAAAAAAATGAAGTCTCAAAGAGCGATAATAATTCTGGGGGAAGAACGGTTTTTCACTAACAAAGACGTATATAAAAACCAATGCGCTGTTGATAAATATCGGTTCAGATCTAACAGGTCCATCTGACAAGCGTTATCGACCACGCTCATAATTCACCTTTTTTCTTTTTGCTCACTTTCCTCCAGCGCAGAATAACAGTCCTAAAGCTTGAGCCGCTACGTATTCCCTCTAAAACTCCTCTCCTACTTGAACACAGGAGACGACGGGTTACAACTTAGCAATCAGCGCAGACACAGGCGCCCTATTGCTTTCTTTCTTTTAACTCCCGTTATTCACACACACAGCCTTCTTTTTTTTTTCTCGTTTTTTACCGCTTTTATTTTCCTGCTCTTTTTTTGGCGAAGCGATGTGGGGACGGATAAGCCGGCCGGAGCATCGATCCCAGCGCATACGCGAGCCCTGCCTCACGCCCGGCTACCGGATACACCCAGGACGCCAAAGGCGAGCTTCGCGTACACAGGGACCATCGCTCACCGAGGAGACACGAGTGCAGGCCCAGGAGACGTGCAGCTTCGTCCGACATCGCCTGCCTGCCTGCCTTGCCGTGCGCAGTAGTGCTCGTTATACCCGCCCCGCAGAGGAGGAGGAGGAGGAGGAAACGGGCGAAAACAAATTCGCCGAGGGGACGCAACGCGTTGTATACCTACAGCGCCGCTTTCGCGATAGCGCAAGCTAACGCGAGGATATGCTACAACGGCACGAAAAGTGACGAGTAAGCTTTAAAAAAAAAAACAAAAAAAAACAGGAAGCGCTCCGAGACGCCCCCGCATGTGTTTGCGCGAAGCGGTTAATGCGTCACTTGGAAGGTATAACCCGTCTTTCACAAGAAAATACGCCTATACACAAAAATCCCCGTTGCTCTCTCTCCATCCATTTTCCCCCCCTTTAGAAAGCTAAATCTTCCACTATATGGAGACTATTTAATACTAAGCCTCATGACGTACAATAGCGTCGAAGCGACTGAGCGACGTGAATGGCCGCGGTGCCACAAAACGCAAAACAAGAGAAATCGAAAACTGCAGTGTTGCTGCTGAAAGAAAGAGAAAATTAATGGTCACGCCTTGCGCCAGAATACTTTTTAAAAAAGAAAATAAGTGCAGGGCCTGGTTGGATGAGATATAGAGAGAAAGATAAAAGAGAAATATGGGGGATGAGGTGAAGCGGGAATGCTTTGCGGAAAGCTATATACGATCTCCAAACAGCACCGCGTCGCTGACAGCTGCTGCGGATGGCCCGACGTTCTTCAGAGCCTACGCAGGAAGTTACGCAAAGTCTCGCTTATATAGTAAGTGCTGCGATCTTAAATCGATCGGCTGCAGCCAAGCACCGCATTAGTATAAGAGCCTCGAGTTCGGCAGCGATACGCAGACAACAAATGAGCCCTTTAATGACTTGTATAAGCGCCGTTCAACTTGCTTGTTAAATGGAACAAAAACAGACGCGGAGAAAAGGGAAGAGGCTGTACTGCGATGTGGGAATACATATAAAGTGCTCGCCTCAAGAAGACATGACAGCAAGAACCGAACAATGTGTCGCGTAGGCTTTTGTATACAGCACACGTCAATAAGGGGCCGAATTCTGTAAAGATTATTCGCCTTTTCTTTTCCTACTTGTTATAGATTCTGTTCATTTCTGATCACCCGCCTCAGCCAGTGACCGTTAAATGGCGATAACGTGGGCTTGGTACAAATACCAGCTAGTGACGAAAGGCGAAATGCGCGGAAAATGAAAAAAAAAAAGAATTACATAACCTCTTCAGGTGCCAATAGTTTCTGCCCACTGAGAAATTTTAGCTTCACCTCGTTTATTTATATTAATTTAAATTCGTGTGTTTTTACGTGTCAAAACCTCCGGATTAACTTCGACCACGTGGGTTTCTTTAACGTGCACCCAACCCCCGGGTGTTGTTGCACTTCGTCCACATAGAAATGCGGCAACACCTTTTTTGCGTCTCGAGAATCATGAAATGCGTAAAGTTGCAACAACGGACTGACAATTTTGAATTCTTCAGTTAGTTTCGCGAAGTTTACAGAATGTGGACTCCATGTGAAGACTCTCCCCAACGGGAGTGTCAGATGAAAGAAGATCAACCATTGCATATCTAGGTTACTCAGAAAGAACCTATCCAGGAAGTTTAAAAAACAATGCTCCTGATGTGAAAAAAATAACGAAACACGATGAAACAAGTGAACCCGCCACATGACATACTGACGCTCAGAGAAGACATGAGACATGAGACATAATCATCCAGCTCTATATTTTCGAACTCGTTTTAAGGCATAGATTTTCAAACTTGCAGCACAGGTCCAATCAGAAGCGTTTCAAGATGTATGCGGCACGTTTTAAATACTATTATTGCTTTTGATCCACCAACTTCGAGCGCACAACAGCGCCCGCATCGCCTGAAGGGAATAATACGACCCCACCTGGAATCTTGCGCGCATGTGCACAAACTTAGGGTGTGCAAACATTGTAGGAACGACCGCACACATATCGACCCCTAGCAGGGGAAGAAAAATCTTTGAAATTATGTGCCCGTACTTTGTGGAAATTCATTTCATTTACCTTCAGCCGCCGCGGTAGCTAAGGGGATCGAACTGCGCTGCTGATATCGAGGTCGCGGGTACGATGCCGACCGCGGAACGATCCCGGTCGCATGCAGGTTGTTAGGATTGGGGATTCAATCCCATCGCTCGTAACCGGTTGTCAAGATTGGAGTCCGGCATGAATTAGAAGGTAGCTGGTCCATGCCGTCGTCCAACTTATCCACACTGAGGACGTTGATGAAGGGAAGAACTGCTTCTCATCGAGAACGAGGAATACGGGTTTATTTACAGTATTTACATGCAGTTCATCAGTCTAGCATGACTGCGAGAGAAAGTACGTCAGTCTAACACGACTGCTTGAGAGAGAGTGTCGAGCATCCGCACAACAGCGGTTTTTAAACACTCGGACCCCCTTGATTCCAAGGGGACGGAAACGTTCGTCCAGTCATTGTAAACAGGCCGCCTTTCCGCGGGACGGTTTACACAAACACAAACACACACACACACACACACACACACACACAGGTTCACGGTCCGAAACCGACATCACACGAATTTCGTAGAACTCGGAGCGGACCCTCGCAGCGCGCCCGGGTAGCCATTGTCCTGCGTCTTGGTCGGCGCGTGGGAAGGGGCCTCCATCGACGTTCCCGCGTAGAAGAACAGGGCGGCGTTGGTGGGTTCGGTAACAATAGTTGGCCCGCCGAACGGATTCAGTTACAATGGCGATTTTAGGGCTAGAGGTTTGCGGCGGCGCTCCAGGAAAAGATGACGCCCGCGGTCGCAACTGGTTGACAAAACTTGCACCGCAGCTGGCCGTTCTTAACAAGGTACGATCCCAATCGCGGGTAGGTTACCGGTCGCGGGTACGATACCAGCCGCGGGTACAATACCAGCCGCTGGTAAGATCTCGGCCGCTGCTGCCGCAAAAAGCTAGAAAAAGTTAATCCGGAGCCCTTCACTATGCGCTGCCTCATAATCATATTCTCTAGCGCATTAAACCCTGAAATACCTTTTTTATTATTATTTTCGGACGCTTGCTAAGCCAGAAAAGATGCAAGAAGGAACGACGGGTGGCGACGCCTCCTTGAAATTTCCGCACCCGCTACACGTGACGTCATAGATTTATTTTGGCGCCGCCTGCTCGCGGGCTTAAATTTTATCGGTAAATATGGACTGCACTGTATTCTAAAAGAGTCAAACACTGAACTGAAGAAGGCTCGAGAACCTTTACTGAATCACAAGGGCAGAAATGCCAAAAAAAAATGATCTGTAATAAATGACCTCACACTAGCGCACAAACTCTGGGGTTTCTGAGGGAAATTCAAAAAATTGAACTTTTACTGTGGTTGGCTCTAAATAATCAACACGTTACCCACGAAATCAAAGAAAGTAGAGTTCTTCAGGAACACTTTATCGATTTGAACTGAACTAACGCCTCTCTTTAGCGTCCCTTTAACGACGGGCGAAAGAAATAGAATGGAAGATGAAACGGGAACGTCGTGAAAAGTACGGCTGCCGGACACCGTTTAGTTGTCAAGCCGAGCTGCTTATCCACGACGTGGCGCTGTTTCAACTTGTACATTTCAATGGGACGCCGCAGGGCCCCACTACGACATTTTCTTCCCTTAAAATAACAACAACCATAAAAAGAAGAAGGAAACAACGGCAAAATCGTGAATGAGGAAGCCGAAAACTGCGATAGGAGAACTCTATTTGGTCGCCGTATAAACTGCTTCCGGCGGCTGTGTGCAGTCGACGCCGGCGCCATCAGCGCTTTTCAATCGGTTGCCGCAGGTGTTGGACTGTCAACTACATTCTCGGAGCACGCGATAGCGAAAGAACGGCGCAATCGATCGTTTTGTCGCCTCGAGTTTCTGCGGAAGACGCCATCTGCGGAACGCGATCACGGCGATCGGGCCCCCCTTTACGGTCGTTAAGAGCCTGTATATACGGCCCGAAGGACACGTTTGTCACATCCACCGCTCACGTCCCTGCAGGCGTCAGCGCCACGGACATTCTGTTGCAATTTGCTATCGATTCAGATAGGAGGCCGCAATTAAACTTCCTCCGTTGAACCTCGCGTCTCCATGGCGAGACACCGTGAATGTATACGGAATTATGCCACAAAGTTAGCTAACCTATACCTGCCAATTAAATTGTTAAGCACTTTCAGACGATCACTCCGAACTTCTCATGTTCAAGGTGGGATTGTCGCTACGGACCTGTGACTATGTATCCCACAACGAGAGGGCAACGCGTTTGAGAGCTCGCCTATGGCGGGTGTGTTTCGCCGTTGCGGTACTCATCGACATTTTGCAAATTACAGCATCCAAGCCGCAGGGTTGTTATAACAGCTCGCGAAACAATAAGAAATATACTAATAGGACAGGAAAGAGGGCACTACAACAGCACTTGAGGCACCACGAAAGGGAACTTTAAAATTGCACTCTGCTCAACTCTTCGACGACGGGCTTGAAGAGTACGTGCCGCGCGAGTATCGCCAGTACCTAAACTGAAACGCATCAGTGAAATCCGTAACAGCTCGGACATTTTCATTGATTGATTGATTGATTGAAATTTTGTGGATAAGGCTTACGAGAAGACACACAGTGGAATGCTCCATGGTCACCTGTGGTAAAATCACACGCACCTAAATCTAAATAACTACACAGCTGTTTTTTTTTTTTCTTTTTTTGCCCGGAAAACATCCACACGAGGTAGACAGTGTTTACGATAACTGCAAGCATGACTGTTCGGCCAGCATGGGAATGATGGTTTGCGCGTGGATTTGCGTAAACTTCGCCTTTCTGGCTTTCGAACCAACTATATATGCCACTCAGCAAACTGATCCATCTTCGACAACGTATTGCGTTATAAATGAAACAATTAGCAATAACTGCGCGTGTTCGTAGCCCTACTAATCGTCTTGCCGTGTTTAGAAAAGAACTATGAGCGCTTGGAAAGTTTGGAATATAAAAAGTAATAAATAGCACCAGAAGAACCTCTGAAGCAACAAGCACGAAGATCACATAAATTCACGTGCTAACTAACCCTCGTTTTCCCTACGGTACAGCCAAACCATCGCAGCGCCTTAGTCCCCTCGGGTACCGTATCTACTCGATTCTATAGGCTGACCTCCGGTGTTCGACGCTCGTCGCACGCATCGACATCGCTTGCTTCTTTGTCACCGATCTCTTCCTACATAGCACTACCATCAGATAGAATCATGGCCTCCAAGCTTGGCGGCCTGAGGTCTCCGTAGCCTCCATGCAATGAGTATGCTAAAGCAACGGCAACACCTGATGATAATGAAGATAATAATGTAAACTTATGTTTGTTGCATGTACTGCTACTTCTCACGCTACATTTTCAGTCTTTAATTGCTTTTCTGTTCTGACAGCTTTCATCATTGATAAATTCCTACACTGCATTAAAGAAGGTGAATAAACGTGAAGTAGTGCGCGAATTTTTTTCTACTTTGCGGCAGCTGCGCATATTGATGCCGATAAAATGGAAGAATGCCCCAGTACTCTGATATCTGAAATCCGGAGACCTCCAATATGGCTGGCCTCGTAGCCCACAGTGTTGCATTAGAACTTAAAACTCAGTTAAGCAATTAAAAACCACTGGTAATGTCGGCGAACAGCGCTGCGAAGCTCTTCGCAGGCCGCTTCTTGCCTCCCGCAAGATGGCCGCCGCCGGCTTCACCCAAGCCCATAGGCCGGTAGAGGCGACTTCCACTCCACCAGTTTTAACGCGACAACGCACGTGTCGCCGAAAAGCCGGCGTCAGCGTTTTGCGTCCAGCGTCGACCGTCGTTACGGCAAAAATCATTTCGAACCACGCATACCTAACCACGCAGGCTCTCCATGTATTGCAAGGAAGTTAGTGAACTAAGTGGGTTTCACAAGATTATATATATATATATATATATATATATATATATATATATATATATATATATATATATATATATATATATGTTAAAAAGAAAAAATCTAAAGTACGACTTACACACAACCTAAAGACATGATAGCGTCGGTTTGTAATTTGAATATACGAGAAAACCTAATTCTGTTACGCGGGGACTGTAAACACAAACCCCTTCTCCAGTGTTTCTACCATTCATAGAGCGGCCATGGCCTCCGAGATTTGCTGAAAGGCCATAAAGCGGCGCGCCCGGTTCCTTGCAACACCTCCAAATGACGCTCGGCCCCGCCACATCGCCGCCCACCCAAGAGGCCGCGTTTCTACCAGAAAGCTCGCCTTCGTGCATAGCGTTTGCCGCCAGCGTTTTGAGGTAAACATTGCGGTTAGATAAGCTGCAGTTGCCGGGAAGCGTGAGAAGCTGTCGGGTACCTTTGAATGCTATCGCGTTCCACTCTTAAAGGCGAAGGTTAAGCGTGCTTCAAATTTTTCCTTAACCTTCTTCGTTTGGTCACATTCGCGCTTGTTTGGACTGTCATGGTTTGCTATTGTTTTGTAATCTGATTGTATGCGCGACACGAATTGTGTAGTACTTTCTGGAAGCCACGCATGCAGCACCAGCGATTACACTGGAACCTTCGACGAGTCATGTATAAGAGCCGACGCGCTTGACCCGTAGATAAGATTTTCAACGATCTAGACACGACGATCTCTTTGCCTCAATATATCGCGAATTGGAAAAACGCATAGAACTGCGCTCAAATTTCACACTACGGAGTATCGCAATGGTCGGTGATTTTTTTTTTTTTTTTTTCTGAGCAGGATTATCGGCCTATATCCGAGTAAATACGGTAACTCTTGTGGGAAACGCTATGACCTCCGCAGTTGCTCTGGTAACACGGCTTTGCCGCGCAGCAACCAAGCGAGCCAGGAAGCGAGCGAGGCCTCGGCCACGCAGCTGCGCAATCCCTTGCGTTCAAAGCGGCAGATGATCCGACAAACGCGGTTGCAACAAAACGGCGGCAGGGTCAACAAAAGCGCGGCCGCTGCGGCGCGACCTTCCGACAGCCGCCGAAGTGGCACGCACGGCGCTCGTTATTAGGCGCCGAAGGCTGACGACGGCGCGCTAACGACGCCACGGGAAAGGGTGCTCACCGGAGGAAGCTGGCCGAGCGCGGTACCCCAGCGATTCGGTATACCCGCAAAACGCGACGTGCGGACGCGAATGGGAGCACTTACGGGTCCGCCGATGCATATATTCTCGAAAATAGACAAACTCTATACACCATGGGCTCCTCGCGCGCAGTAGGATGACACTTGGCAAGTGTGCGTTGCACGGATATAGCATAAGACATTCGAATTTGGTACTTATAGGAGATCTCGAAATGCCGCACCCGCCTGTCGTCGTCAACGTTACCGCAGGCACAGATTATTGGTGCACAATTTGCGTGAAGACAAGAGGGCCGCCCTTCTAAGGCCTTCACACAACTGCGCTTGGTTCATTCCCACCATCAGACATGTATTATTATTATTATTATTATTATTATTGAACAGGTTCAAAACGAGGTGCGACAGGAATACATAGCTGGATACCGACCGGCTTATCCCAAAAAGGTTGGTATCAGGCAAGAATTCTTCACGTGTTTAAGAAACTTAACAGTTTCTCGCCGATATTCTTCTAAGCCCTCGCAACGCGCCCGGTAAAATTAGGACTCGCAAGTGACACCGTGGATTCCGCGCATAGCTCTAGCGCTATGCTGGAGCGCTATATATGTTCCGCTAGAGTTAGCCGTTACTGCCTTGTAATTGTGTTGGCTGTCTCGGATGCTTACGCAGTCTATCGTGCATATTCGCAGTCTATCGTGCATGCTTACGTGCGCATTATCTCCTACAAATGAAACTTCGTAGCGGTTCTGCAAGAGAATCACTACAAATGAAATTCAGGCTAGCAGGTTACTAATGACCGTCAAATAACAGCACGTAAAAAAAAACAAGAAACGAACGCATGCCAGCGCTGTGCTTGTCTCTTCTACCTTCGTCCCACCCCCCTCCCCCGTTTTTTTTTTAATTTTTACTCGCCGTTATTTGACGAACGAAGAGAACCACACCACAACACAATTCAAACCAAAGACAAATGACTGCCGGCAAGCAGAGTACGCTTTGCATACGGATTACGCGTCATTAACAGCACTTAATTGCCCCAGCCAGATTCGTTATGACTTAGGTTCAAGGACACGAGACTTGTGGCGAAAGAACGCGTGCTAAGTACTGAGCGGCAATAAAGGCGAGAAATTCTGTCTCCCCACCCCACTTTCGAGAGCAAACATGCATAAAACGTGATTTAATTGCTACGTGGGCCTCATGAGGACGCTGCTATAGCGCGCCTGTTGCGCGTGTTTTGTTACGGGCGTTCAAGCGTCAACGCATACCGGCTGTTATACACTTGTACGCGTATATAGAGTAGAACTTGTTGTTGGGCGAGTTGGTTGAGATCTAATGAATACATTGTGGCGCCAAAAGGAAAATGAAGACTTAGGAGGGAGAGTAAGAAACGACAGTCGAGCGCTCAACCTGTCGCTTCTTACTCTCCCTCCTAAGTCTTTATTTTCCTTTCGGCGCCACAATGTACTCATTAGTATTCGCCTGTATATAGACGTGCGCACTAACACAAAAGGGGGCAAACACCAGTCAAAGCTCATGTTTGCCTCTTCTGCAGTTCGTGCACGTTTCCACAAGTGTACCGCCTTTATATACAACAACAATGGGCAACCAACTATAGCCCGCCATCTCCTCAGTATGTCAACGCATAAGAAATTAAGGCTCCCAGCTATCGCAGCGCCGCCCGCGTTATATATGAAGCACGGACATTATTAGACTGCCGCACTTCTTGTATTTGTCGATTGCCTTCAAATATTTACGAAAGATTTATTCTCGGAAAAGCGCGAGAAGACGGGAACTGAATGAGGAAAAGAATGACAGCGCCGGCTATCAACTTAATAACTGAAGAGAGGCGACAGCGCTGTCTCGTCTCTTCGGCCACGTCCAGTCTCTTCGCGCTGTTCCGAGAACGAACCAACACAAAGTCGCTCAACTTTCAGTACAACCGCAGCGCGCTTTACGTGTCTGCGGTGGCGCAAGCACTCACTGCGCGAGTAACGCTATCGATTCTCTAGTTATCTGACTACACTTGACGTCGAAGAAGACATTTTCCTCGCGCGCGTCTACGACCATGGAGCGGGTCGCACGTGTCGCAACAGCACCGCGCCCGGAGGGCACAGGCCCAGTAGACGTGGGACAATTCGTGCCAGCAAGCGGCTTCTTCCTCCGCAGGCGGTCACGCCGCTCGGCGGCTATCACGAACGTCTCCAGGGAAGAGGGCCGTCTGGCTGACGCGAAGGGCTTACGTCACCGTGGACGGCCATACAAGACGTTCCACGTGCGCGCGCCAACCGTCCCAGATAGGGGGGCCCCCGTCTGATTACGGCACCGAACGTCTCACGTCGCAATACAGCCCTCGTTCTGCTTACTGCGCTGTACTGTTATGCAAAGGACAAGAAACACAGACACACATGTGCGCAAAAGTCCTTTGTATAACAGTGTAGCGCAGCAGGCAGAACCACGCGATGCCAACTAGCCCCAGTCGAAGCTTTACTGCAATACAGTCCGCGCACTTCAAGCGGCCGCTGGATCACCGGCTGGGATGTGGCGTGACAAATCAGCCCATCGTGCAGAGAGGTTCGTAACTCCCAACACAGAATCAGCTGCACTCATCGGTTTATTGCGGCCATAATACAATGGGCGGAAGGGAGGGGGGTGGGCATTCATGTGGTGGCTGTCACCACGGCGGTGGTGTGCTGCACATACAGGACTAGCGAAAATCCGCGTGTCGCAACTTTTCAGTGGCCAGCGCACTAGTTTTCCTGCAACGCCTCGCGCGGTGGATGACCGAAGATGGTGAAGCGTGACGCCGGAGAAAAGGAAGGAAGGAAGCAAGGAAGGTGCTGTAGCGACAGGTCAACGGCGCGCACGCGTAAATGTAATATATGCACGTGCACCCGCCTCCCGCCGGTACACACGGGCGTCTGTGGGAGGCGGCATGGAAAAAGCGTAGAGCGACAGGCCAACTTATAAAGGAACGTGAGAAATGCGTTCCACTCGGTTTTCGCTCACTCGGAAGTGCTACGAAAGACCAGTATAGCGCGGCCCTAAGCCACTTCAGTTCCACGAGCGCCTTCCCCGTTTTCGAGGTGCAGTTTTGGGATTATCTTCGATGGCGAAGGAATCTCTTAAAACGAATAATTATCTCAACTACTCTGTTACAGAGGAGTCGAGCATACACGAAATCACACAGAACGAGTCAATCGCTCAGCGAGCAACTTTCCAGACGGCACCAAAAGGATCCCCCTCGTTTCTGAGCCGACAAGCTTGCGATGCGGGCTACGTACGCGCCGAGCCTGTCGGGCCGACCGCGGCCTACAGGCGAGACAAACGACCGGTCATTTATAATAACCGACGACGACGCAGCAGGGAGAACAATAACGACATAACAAAAGCGCCGCGCAACTCGCGCGTCACTTACTTGACGTCCAAGCGGGGTAAAACAAGGCTCTCCCTTCGCGACGTCTGCCGATGCTGTCGCCATATCCACGCAGGGAGCACATGCGCAAGCCGCGTTTGTCTCCCTCGGGTCAACGGCGCCGCGCGCGCGATCGCGTCAAAACCGAAAGCGACGCGTGCTTTGCGAGCACGCCTAGCCAGTCGCCGCGGGCTCTCACATTACGCCGTCCCTCAGCGGAGGCTTCCCTCCCCCTCGTTATTTCTTTTCCGCTAGACGCCAGCGCAATTCAATACGGGGGAGGCAGCAAGAAGCCCAACAGCGGCGTCTGCGTCTCGGCCATGCACAGCTCCATCAAAGTCTGCTGCAGCAGTTCTCGCGGCTGCTGCTTCTGCCATCGCCGCGTGCTTGCTTAGTTCGCTTCTCAAAAGCTCCTCCTCCTATTCCCTGGCACGTCACCCGCCCGTTTCCCTAGCGACGTTAACTTGAGGCGTCATCTCAGTATTTTGCTGCTTCAGCCTCCATCGGACCCTTATTCAGCACCCAAAGGGGGGCAACGTCCTCTTCTCACGCAAACTCGAGCGCTTCGTATGGTTAATTTTCTTGCTTGCAACTTGCTGTAAACTTTACTTGTGACGCTTTTCATTTATCTTAACCAAAAATGTCTCAAACTTCACGAAGAGTTACTGCAGGAAACTGCTTCTGCCGATGCTTCGCCAAGTGACGCCTCGTTCTCTTACCCTTCTCTCTCTCCGTCTCCCTCTGTGATGGAGCCACGCATGTGAGCGACACGTCAATACAACAGGGATGCGTCCAACGTGCTTAATCATATCAGCGATGCGTCTGCCACTTATAGAGCGGGCGTCGAGGGGCTGCGGCGTTCACCGAGGGAAACGATTGTAGTGCGACGTACGCACAACGTGCCCCCGCATGGGTAGTGAGAGAAAACGCCGTTATGCGACGTACCGCCTCTCGCGGAAAAGCACAAACAGCCCGCGGCAAGAGTAGACGCTTTATCTCTCGCCAACGCAAGAGATGTGCAAATTAGGTTCCAGCGCCACGCTTGACAAGACGAGAGAACAAGAGGGTGGAAGAAGGGGGCGGGGCAGGGGGAGGGGGGTCCATATGCTTTGTCACACCAGCAAGTGCAGGATATCAACCTGACTAAGTCTATCCGCGCACGTGCCTACACATCCCATTTCAGCGAAAAATGGTCCGTGACGGTCTCCCGGAGGGTATTGTGCAGATAGCGCGTGTACCGGCGAAGCGGCGCGGTGTATATAGACTATAGGTGCGTGAGCGCGCACAAAAAGGGGAGCGCTTCGCAACGGCAGCGGTCGAAGGCGACGAAGACGAGCGAATGCCGAAGACGAGGGAGACGGCGTCGGTGTTCGCGGCGCGCACACAGGAACATCGAAAAAGCGGCGAGCTGCGTACACGTTTCCCCGCGAAGCAGCTGAAGCCGAGTCGCTCGTTAGCATCGGCGCTAATTGGAAAGCTGCCGCCGCTGAAGTTACGACAGCGCGGCAGAATAGGCGATAGGGTACGGCTATAGTATGTACGACAGCAACGAAACGAGACGAAAACGAATTAGTCTCCCAACTCTCACCACAAGAACCAAAAAACAATAATAAATACATGATGTAGCAAGAAATGACGGAGGACGCATCGGAGCACTTGGGAAATCATCGAACGTCAGCACGCGGCCGCCGACGACGCCTTTTGGTGGTCTAACGTAAGTCAGGATTTTAGGCAGCCTTACAGAATTGCAGTACTGGCGCCGTCGCGATAAAAGCAGGAGCAGAAAGCGCAGATACCTCAAGCCTATGTAAAACGGAGCAACGCTGCTGAAGCTGTGCAGATCCTCAATTAGGGGTGAATTGACAGCCTTATATATAGTGTTTGCAATGTCGCGCTCGCGCGAAACAGCTGCTGCCTTAACCGGCCCAAGTTGTGGTCATCGCATCCAGGCGTATTCATGCACGGGCTGCATCAACTGCCACCGGTTCCTAATAGAAACGTAAGCTTTCCGAATCCGGCCCCCCCGACTCGTTCACGGCAGGCGCCGGCTTCGACAGCGCTGCACCGCATTAGTTGGAAGGCGTTCTGAGAAAAGTCGACGGCGCGCGGCACGGCGAGAAGCAGTGAAGCGGTGCAGCAGCAGCAGCAGCAGCAGCAAGAAGCGCGAGAGCGGCAGAGGATAAAAGCGAGCGACGCGCACAGGGCGCCAGCGATGAAAACGTTCGCTGAAAGCTCAGCCGGCGGCGGCGGCAGCGCTAATTGCGTTAACGCATGCAAGTCATAACGCGCAGAGAGCGCGCGAGCGTCTGCCCGCGCAAGCCGCCATGCACGGAGTTATTCACAACGGGAGGTTATTCATTCGTCGCGGCATTTGCGCAGCGCGGGGGCAAAAGGGCCGCGTCGACGGCGAGCTGAACGCCGTCTCGCCGCAGGCGCTGGGAAGACTGCACGGAGCCAACGCGTGTGGAGGCACAAGAGTGGCGGCAGCGATACGCATTGCAGTTACGGTCGCAGACAGATCTGCTGGAACTTCTGCAACGTTCTTACGCGTTCAATAAGGCTTCCGTTGGGGCTAAGTGGAAAAGCATTGTTGTCAAACTGCGCTGTCTAGCTTTAGGACACAGGAAAACGGGGGAAAAGAACACAAAAGAAAAAGCGTTTTTAACGACAGGTTTACTGTGTGAAGAAACATACGGAAAGTAAATGCATGCATGCATGTTTGCGCGCCCGCACGCGGACACGCACACACACACGTACACACAAACAGAGAGAGAGAGAGAAATTGGTGGGTCCAACACACTGTGGAAATCGATGAAAGTGAAGCTTTGTATGCTGTTTGCTTTGACTGACGTGGCAGAAGCGTTAACCTTCAGTCACGTGCGCTGTGTGTAATTAAATTAAAGTTATAATTGTATGCACACAATGTTTACATACATTCGCGGACTACACCACGGTTCGTTGCGTAGCGAAGACGCTCCCTGTTCCGCGCTCCGCTTCTTTCGGGCCTGGGTGTCCTCGACGCTGAGTGCACGCTTTGGAGCCATTTTGCTGGCGCGTGTTTACGCACTCCTGTACACGTGTCCAGCACGCTGTTGAGACGCCCGCACCAAGCGCTCTCTTCAGGCTATGGACAACTGTAATGTTTACACTATCACAGTCCAGCACGCGACCTCAACCACCCAGCACCTGCATTTTTGTCGCACAGGAAAGCAAGCACAGCTCGTGCTATACGCACAAACTGTGAAACGCTGCCGCGGCGTCTTCGGTCGGGACGCGCGGAGGCGAGCGCCATCTGGTGGTGTTGCAAGGAACCCAGCGGCACGCGCGAGCAAGACCACCGCGGCAGCAGCGCCCGGAAAGTCGGGAGAGGAGGCAAAGCAAGCTTGGCTTCAAAAAAGAACGAAACGCGTTCACATGCACATGTCGTGCGCAGATCATGAAATACGCAAAATAAGATGCACGAGACAATGAAAGAAATTGTTGATCATAAACTCTGAAATCACGCGTGTAATCTTATCGCCTAACGCAACCCTTCGATTTCCAGTTGCGGAAGCGAATAATTACTACATAAAACTATATTTAAACATGCTTCGGATTTTTATGGTCGCCAAAGGTAGAGGCAACATCCATAACCATTAGCGGCCAGTCGCACGGTAATTTTGGGTGTATTCGCGGACTTCTCTCATGCTTGGAAAAACACTGATGTGGCACGTATTGAGCAACAAAAAGCTGTATCTGGAGTTTTTAGTGTTTCTCTGTAATTTTCTCATTGACACTTTTCATCTATTTATAATATTTGAGAAGTTGATTATTTCAGACTAATTATGTAATTAGCAGGAATGCAAAAAAATATATATCTGAGTATCTCCAAGCGACGACAAACAACATTACATTGGTCTGTCCAGTTACGTGGCATTCGCATATTTTTTTAAGTCTGGCTGCATCGTGGCGTTGCTCGGACGCGCGCGTCAGCAGTGAAAATTTCCGCGGTCATAAAGGTAAATTTTTATGGTTATAGTTAGAATAAACACAGGTAAACAAACTACTGGTTAAGTGGCAATTGCTGACTAAGAAATGTTTGTAAATGCCGAAAGTGTGCCTTTACTATTGCTGAAGGCTGAAGAAACACAGCGACGAGGAGACGTTTATCGCAATACAGCATCAGTTATCCGCACAGAAATAATTTTGTGTACCCGCTTCCCATCACTCAACGACAAAGTTGGCGAACCTCAATACATTAACAAAGAAATAGAAGGCCTCGCCGATGCGCGACGCTAACACGAGTAGAGTATATGCGAAACGTACCTACGCATTTCAAAACGTTGGATACTTCGCGAAGATGTGGCCAGTAATCTACTGTCAGTACAAAGCCAACGCTGGTCAGATGAAAAACGAATCTTTTCCATGGATACCGGGAACGAATTGTCGGCGGGGTTAGCTATTTCAATGTCACAATCCCCAGTCACAATCATGGACATCTTAAAGATATACATCGTCGTCGTCATATGCGCAACATTATGATCATCACATAGCGGAGTGTATATAGTTAGCGTAGTCCTGTAACGATGTTACTCCAACATAAGCAATGTAGCAATGTGTGCCATATGATGCTGATTATTTATTGGAATTCCATCGGTGTCAAATAGACGCCTAGCCTGCTTGAGTTAATCAGGTATGCTATACATGCTTTTCATCGTAGCGTTTCGTACACCCTTCAGTCCTTTTTTCACCTCCTTAAATCTTTTATATCTACCCTGTACCGCAACCCATGTACTTGTAACGGATTTGCTCCTATCAATCTCTCCCCCAGTCTTTTTCCTCGAATACTCCAAATGTCTTTTCCTTATCTTGACGGCTGATCCATTGATGTTTGCCTCCACTTAAATACAAGCGCTTCTAGTAAGTGAACGCTACCTACGCTTCTTGCTGGGTACCATCACAGAGCATTGTGGCGCCATCTATGCGGTCCTAACAACGCGCACTGCTAGGCCAATTGGTTTATCCCATGGAGAATTAAAAAAGAAGAGACTAGGAGGGAGCGTCAAGTGGCAATTTTGAGTTCTAGTACCAAAAAATGTAAAGGAAAATGCTCACGGGCAATAGGTCCTAACCACGTGATAGACAAGCGGTAATAGCTACCCACCGACAGCGAGGAGAGTATATATGCACGGGAGGGTACAGTGAAGAGCGGATGGCGAGGAGGAATCGCGACGAGAGTGCCACTAAAAGCTACCATTAACAAAAAAAAGTCGTAGTTTCGCCAGAAAGGCGAAGCATCGACTGCGATAGCAAATTCGCAGACAGCCATACGAAGTAAGGACTGTTTTTTTATCGGCCGTGTAAACTTGTAAGCGTTCGCTTGCTAATTAAATCAACAAGCATGGTGTCAGTGCACACAGTAAACATGAAGACATCACATTCGATGACCCCAGACACTCGCTGTCGAAAGGCTGGTGTGAGCGAGCGCGGCAGCAGCAGCGAGCGAAGTGATCGTGCTGCCCATCGATTCAACGCAAGCTGAGCGCCGAGAACACACGCCACGCACAAAGCTACGTACAAGCCGTCGCCGCACCAAGACTCGGCCCCCAATGCAGATCGCTATCAAGATACGGCCGCACGAACGCGCGCAGCAGCCACATGCGCAGGTGCCGCCGGAGTAAAACGCTAACTCCCCCCCCCCCCCCCCACCCTCTCCCGGAGCCTCGCAACGTTGGGTGCCTCGCGCCCGACGGAAGACGGCGCGCTGCCCTCCCCACTTGCCTCCCTTTCTTTCGCGCGGGCGAGATTGGGCCGCCGATGGTAGGCTCCCCTCGCATGCTTTTACTCGCACATACAGCGTAGGGCGCGTAGTGACGGTGGTATCACCCTTAGACTTTATACGAAACATCACGGCGACGGCATAAATGCGCCTGGAGTGTCCATATAATGGCTATCACAGTAAAAATGCCTTGGGACGTCCGGACACCATGGATGCCTATTTACCAAGGGCTAAGACGCTGACAGGCCCCGAAAGAAGGGAGGTGAGGCGTCAGGCAAGTTTGAGTTGCCGAGTCTATATTTACGAACATGTCCAGCGGAATCCAGCGGAACCCCAGGCGAAATTTCCCAAACCGCGTGGGTCAAAAAAAATGTATTGACGGACGCGCTGCTTTAGGGCAATGGAAATGAAAGATGTTTAAACCTTCACAGTGAAGTGCATTGAATAAAATTAGTACGCCAATAGCTCCTCCGTTTCAGGCGGAGGCTATTAGGCGGAGGCGGAGGTAGCAGGAGGAGGCTTCCCTGCAATAGTCGCCATATCGAACTGAACTCCCGGTCAAATTCGCTCCTTTCCGCGTGAAATTGGAAACTCGTGACTTTGTATAAAGGCGGATCCCCACTACGCGCTCAATAGCCTACAGGGTTTTCCGTCACGTGACCTCGCGTTTCCTCTTTTGCGAGGGCCGCGGACTGGGCGAGGACAGCGAAAAAGACGACTGACTTTTCCTCTGCTGGCAAGCCTGGGAGCCGGACTGCGCAGTTTCGGCGCAAATGACGGCACCTTGTCCGGACACTGAGCAGCCTTTTTAATGCGCGAGAACTTCATGCTTTGCCGATTCTGGCTTCCCAGCATCTACGCGACGCTGGGACCACATAGATTACAAATCGCAACGCCAAAACGGAGGAGACAACACAACCGTGAAACTTCTTCGCTGTGCAATTGTCCTTAATACCACGATACAAATTGTGAGTTGTGAACTAGAGGGGAAGGAAAGAAAGACTGTAACGGAGCACGGTATCATGCAACAGCTGCAGATTGAGCAAATAAAGCTCAATATGCACCACAACATTTTCGTATGCGATCAAGTTTCCTCTCTTCACTGCCCCCGCGGCACCAAACCCAACCGTCAAGGAAGCTTCGAATACTCGAAGTAAACGCGGGTCAACCCAGCCCGCGCTGGGAACTTTGCAACCTCGCTGAAATCTTCATATGCGGGCCTTCGATCCACACGTGTCACATACAATTGCGTTTTCGAATCAACGCAGTCAACCGTCGCGCGATTATTACTTTCGGCGCGCATTAAGCGCGAAGAATTGAACGTATTCATTACATGCCTCGCATGGCAAGCGATAAAGAAAAGGTAGAAAAGAGAGAGAGAGAGAGAGAGAGAGAGAGAGAGAGAGAGAGAGAGAGAGAGAGAGAGATCAAGCGAAGACTCAGCACCTGCATCGGCAGCAGCAGCGGGGGCTCCATTGCAGCAGCCAAAGAAATAAAAGTAGGGAGAGCACGATTTACACATTGAGAATCTCCGTCCTTTTGTTCGCTGCCTTTTAGCTCGTCGTAAAGAAGGCCTCGTCCGGTCGTAAAAAAAATTGAGAAAAGAAGAGACGCGAAGAATGCGCGCGCGCATATGAACACGACAAAGAGGCGCGCGTCTGCCGCCTGCTGCATTAGCGGGACGCACGATGAGCAGACCAGGGCAGCGAGAAGAACGCGCCACGCTAGAGAAGGGTGGGGATGACCGGGATGGGGGGGGGGGGGGGGGGGGGGGCTCTTGCTCTTTGAGCTTCGAAGGGAAGAACTCCGAAGGCACAAGCAGTAAACTAAATGAAATCCCAAACTAAAAAGCGTTTTCAGTATCCACGAATGAAGCAGGGGCCACGCGCTTTGGCTCCTCTTGTTCCTATTGTCTTAAAGCGGCGTCCAACATTAAGATTTGAAAGAAAGAAAATGAAAGTGAGCACGCGCGGTGCGGGAGTAAGGAAAAAAAAAGCGTTACACAGTTGCTAGCGCGAGACGCTTTCTTACGAATCCTCCCCTTACTGATGCGAGAAAGGTTTTTGCTTTCCGCGCGACAAGGGAGGAAAAGAGAGAAAGAACGTCGGTAAGTGCATACAGGAGCGATGACGGTCAAGACGACGCTTGCTCCCATTTATACGGATCCCTTTGCACCTATTAAGAACACAAGTATCTCGCTGTGGAAGGGTAATAACGTTAATGACGTGACCTTCAGCATCCTTTGTGCCCGTGTGCGTGTGTGTGGGGGGGGGGGGGGGGGGAGGAGCAGGGGGCACAAACCACCGAGATCATGCGAACGACGTGCAGGCGGTCCTTTTGACAACAGACAAGTCCCGGCGACAAAGCCTCCGAGAGAGGCAGTTGCTTTTCTCTCTCTCTCTTTCTTCGATTAAACATTGGCGACTGTGTTCTTTATTTCTCGTTTTCTTTTTTGTGCACAGCAAAGGCGTCATTGTCCTTTCGCTCACGTATGCTCGTCTAAATGCGTTCGGGCAACCGCTTATGACTTGAACGAGTTTATTGGCTTAAACTGAAAAAAGGAAAGAAAGAAAAAGTAATGCAGGCGACATCCTTGCCCAAACGCATTCCTTCCTCATTCAACGAGCGAAACTCATCTAACTTTTGCCATATTCACGCTTCAAAGCTCGATTACGAGACTAAACTGATCTACCAGAGAACCGTAATTCAGTAGAACCATCGTAATCATGCTTGTGCTTGCTTGCAATAACTATTACAGTTACGGCATAGAATAAAGAACAACTTTAGAGAAGGGAAACTGTACCTTCCACAGTGGTTCGAAAATAAGAAGCGGCAGCGCATGGAACTTAGCGGGGGGCCCGACAGATGGCGATACTTAATCAGGAAGCGGAAATGTCTTTTTTTTTTAGTATAATATTCAATATGGCCGCTTTATACCGGTGCCGTACGCTGGGTACGCGCCGTGCTCGCCTCGCTGGCTTTGCGGCATGCCTCAGCTGCCGCGTTTTAATGGCCAGGAGACTAAAGAGCCTCTACTGACGCCCATACAAACAAGCCACAAGTGAGTGAACAGGACGTGCGACTTTATTGGCAGAAGAAAAAGCAGTGCACCTTCTCATACAAGATCAGAAATAAAATTTGCATGTTGAGATGCGCTGAAACCATTAACGCGAGCTCGTAAACTGCTCACTTTCGTCGCCGCACATGGCGATCTGGTAACGAGCGACAATCAGTAGCGCAAGCAAATTGGGCAGTGCACCACCTGTTTTCATTAACAGTCGCCGTAACTTACATTGCGAAGCAATCGGGTGACGCAAGGCATCTGCTGCCGCAACCAACACAGCGACATGGACTAAACGGCATTTTAGCGTTCCCGCCTTTCCAACCTGCACGTTTCGTTTTGTTCTTTCGGGGGCCGCTAATGTGTAACTCATAGTTGGTGCCCCACATTCTCAATGTGGGCATCACCATTTTGCAGCCACTTTTGCAGGCCTTTCCACCTATGTGGCTATCAACTTTGGACCATGTAATAACGTGTGCTGTCTCCGCTCACGCCACATCACGGCCGATGAAGGCCCACAAGCATAATTTGCCGGCGGCTGCAGCAAGAAATGTCGAATGGGGAGAGCACCAATTACGGTGCATGTAAATTGGGAGTCTTTGTCGCTGTGTGGAGTGCAGGAGCAGATAGTTACCTCGGGAGGCTGTTGCCCATGCAGCTAACCAGGTCGCCACATCGAAGAAACATAACACGGCGACCATTATCAAATTAGACTCTGCATTCAATCACCGCATAAGGTTCAGACAATACACTGTACATTGGCTAAGATCCATATGACAACAGTGGGCATTCACGCACTACAAATTGCATACAGCTTATTCAGCTATCCGACTTCAGGCACAGTGCTTGCCTACGTCGCACATGGTGGTCTACTAACGAGTGACAACCAGCAGCACAAGCAGATTGGTCAGTGCCCCACCTGTTTACACTGACAGTCACCGTAACTTGTACTGCGAATCAATCGGGTGACGCAGGCACCTGCTGCCATAGCCAACACAGCGACATGAACTACCCGGCGTCCTAGTGTTACCTCCTTTCCTACATGCGCGTTTCTTTTTGTTCTTTCGGTGGCCACTAATGTGTTGCTCACACTTAGTGCCCCACCTGCTCTCAATATGGATGTGGTCTGTTTTGTGGGAATCGCCATTTCGCAGCCACTTTTACAGGCCTTTCCACCCATGTGGATATCAACTTCATACACTTCAAACCATGTAATCATGTATGATAGTCTCTGTTCACGCCAAATCATGGCCAAAGAAGGCCACAAGCACGCTTTACCCACGGCTGCAGCAGGAAAGGACAAACAGGGAGCGCCAATCACACTACATGTAAACAGGGAGTTTGTGTCACTGTGTGGACTGCAGGAGCAGGTGCTTTACCTCGAGAGGCCATTGGCCAATACAACTGAACAGGCTGCCACATCCCAGAAATGTAACACGGCAACCATGACCAAGTGGGACAACATTGAAACAAGATTATACAATCAATCACTTCAGCATACTCTAACATAATGCTCAATCTATACATTGGCACTATGCATTGGCTACGATCTACAGGACAACAGTGAGCATACACGCACACGGGTTGCTTGCGGCACATTCAACCGTCCGACTGTAGGCATAGTGCTTGCCTTCGTCGCACACTGCAGTCTGGTAACAAGCACCAACCAGCAGCGCAAGCAGATTGGACAGTGTGTCCCATTGCACCGACAGTTGGCGTTGAATATGAGCAGCTTGCATTGCGAAGCAATCGGGTGACGCAAGCATCTGCTACCACAGCCAACAGCGACATGGAGTGCCCGGCATTTTAGCGTTACCGCCTTTCCAACCTGCATGTTTCTTTTTGTTCTTTTGCATGCCACTAATGTGTAACTCACACTTGGTACCCCACATTCTCTATATATGGGCATGGTTGGTTTTGTGAACATCACTATTTTGCAGTCACTTTTGCAGGCCTTTCCACACATGTGGATATCAACTTCATACACTTAGAACCATGTAATTATGTATGAGAGTCTCCGTTGACGCCAAATCATGGCCGAGGAAGACCACAAGCAAAATTTGCACACGGCAGCAGGAGGAAAGGACGGAACGGGGAGCACCAACCACGGTGTGCGTGTAAATTCGCAGTCTATGTCACTGTGCGGACTGTAGGAGCAGGTGCTTGCCTCGAGAGACTGTTTCCCAATGCAACTGACCAGGCTCCCACATATGAGAAACGTAAAACGGTGACAAGTACCAAGTCGGACAGCGCCGAAACCAGATTCTGCAATCAATCACTTCAATGTAGCTTGCACAAAAACACAGGCTGTCAAGCAAGAATAGCAATCCTGAATGAGACTAGGTCAATATGGGAATGAGAAAGCTTGCATTCAAGAAAGAAGCCACTCTACCTTGCAAGCATTGAAAGCCAAAAACATTAACAAAAGTTAAATGCTACATAGCACACAGTGTAAAGGTTAATGCAAGACACACGCCAATGCTGCATCAGCTATTTCAGGAGAGGAATTGCACATGGCAACATACACTAGAAAGAACTGCTACACATATGTTATGCTACTAGACAGTGACTGGCATTAAGTATGAGCAAAGAATCGGTTGACCTTTATTGTTTGTATGAGGAATAGGAATGATCTCTAACAAAAGTGTGGAATGAAAAAGCTTGCATTCGTTGAAACAAAATTATACTTGGCAAGAACTGGCAAGGCCAGGAAGCTCACTAAGGAAGGGCAAGCTGACAGAACACTCTTAGCCAGCGTCATCTGTGCTTGTTCAGAGGTTGCAGGTACATCTGAAGACAAATAATTTTTGTTGTTGAGGTACCTGGATGACTCGGCCAATATCCGTGCTGGTGGAATGATGGCGTAGGCTCTTTTCACTCTTGAAACAGTCGTCCGTAGACTTGATATCTCATCCAAATAATTCTGGAATGGCTTCTTTGTTTGTGGTCTTGCGAATTCAGCTCCAGCCCCTTCCTGTTGGTGTAGATGGGGGCTCCCGTGATGACCAAGATGTACTTGGCACAGACTCTGTTGGGGCAGAACAATGGCACATGAGATACAGCAGAGATTATCCAAACTCATGTAGTGTTTTCTTTTATGTTTGAACTAATTATGCTGAACTGTAAACATGAACAAATGTTCATATCATCTGCTACAAACAACTGACATGTATCTCAAGACTAGCAAGCCAAGACAGCATATATCAAGCATATTTATTTCTGAAACAGGTGTTGTTTACCTTGTAGTAGCAGCCAAAGTCCTCACAATGACCTTGTTGTAGCAGGCAGCAGCTTCTGTTTAGTGCATGGAGTGTGTTGCTTTATACTGGTGCCATCCTCATTACTGCATGTCTGGAACAGAAATTTTGACTGCATCAGAAATTGAATAAGCACAATTTTGCAATATAAAATGCGTAAAGGTGCGACATATACATTGCAATGGTTTGTGACTACAGAACACATGCAAATGTACTGTTTGTTGTAAGGTGCTTAAGCAGCATGGTAAATAAATATGGTTACTCTCCGTAAAATTGATGTCTGCGTAACTACAATGCATGTCAACAGCTTAAGTATTATTAAGATCGCAAATAAGTACATTTGTGCGCTCGTTTATACACTAGAAGAGATCACACTGCTGATTTCACAAGCAAATAGATGAAAGACATGAAGCTATTAGAAATGATGCATTCTTTTTGTGCATGAACGTGATGCACCGCTTCACTACTGCAAAAATAGATGTCCTGAGGTAAGCCAAACTGAACAGCAAGAACATTTGGAACCAACAGGTATGAAATATGGGTGAATTATCATGTGTGCAACTGTTTAATACATTAAATTCAGTACTTTAGCTTCAGTTTATCAAAAGGTTATTCGGTTCTGTGAACGAAAGATGTTGCCGGCGGACTCGAAAAAAAAAGATATATTGATAAGGCAACTCAGTCAGTTATGGCTACGGCTACAACGAGATGAAAAATGTGACGCGCGTTCCGATATCGTTTCTCTTTCGTGAATGTGTGTATAATGATGGCCTCGCAACTGAAAGTTTATTTCAGAAACAGCAACGGAGGGTCCTGACTGCCCTTATGTAATGCAGCATCTAGTTCGTTAAGTTAACGAGACGAATAAATTACATAGCGATTGAAGCAGTGATGTTAAACGACTCACCGGTATTGCTGTCCCCAGTTGCAGCAGGACCCGGCTCCCATTTCGATGCAGACGTGTTCCACATGGCTCACGACTGAAACCTAGCTTTCAGGCTTACAGCCCAAATTAAATAACGCGAGACATCAAAGCGCAGTAAACTGGTGTTAGCACAAAATAACCAACCAATGTACGAACCAAGGAATCCGTACCTGCCGCGCACGCGAACATACCGGTAAAAATTTTAAATCCAGGCCAGAGGTCACGTGGGAGGTCGATGATGCTGAACGCTATTTTGCGTTTAAAATGACAAAAAACAACAAAGTTGGTAATGAAAAGTACAATGTAAAATTAGGAATTATAATTTTGTAGTCTTTATCATGCAATAACAACGCTTCGTTTACTGTTGAAGAAAGTTTGTAGGTTAAAATTGCGCTTACTACGGCGCCTCTAGCGGGAGATAATGTGCTCAACGGGGAACCTTTTTAATTGGTGTACTATGCCTGTTTCTTTAGCAGCGCCGCGCGGTCGATTTTTTCGCCCTCTGTGGCCATTTGTTGAACTTGAGAGTGTGCGGGCCCTGGTTACGGTCTTACATTACGTCTGCATCTCTGGGGGAGCGCTCCGAAACGACCATTCGAATGGCATATACCGCTTGTGACACCCTGCAAAGCACAGTGCATGAACATGTGTCGTCACACTTTTCACTACACTCTGCTCTCGACGGCTTCTGGCCTCCGTCGCGCAGGCGCATATCGCATGCATGCGATTGGCTGGCTCTCCTCTACATTGCGAGGATTTGCGGGGCGGCATTCCGGGTTATTGCCCCAGCGCCTTGCTCTCTATAACTGCACAACGATGACACTAGAGTAGAGCACGCTAGCGTTTTACAAACTCGGCTTGAGTGCGACTTAAGTCACTGCGAGCCGTAACTGCGTCTACATCCGAAGGCAATGGCGCAATCCGCCTTTTACATGTTCCCGTGCTGCCCTCTGCCGCACGCCGCTGGAAACGTTTTCGAAGGGTGCCGGAACTTTCGCCGGTTGGTTTGTGCATCTGCGCCCATGTTGTGTGTGTGCGTCGGTTGTGCGTTTCGTTTCATTATTAATGGATTCTCCGGGGTAACATGTCGTTCCTGGAAGTCATGTAGCACTCACCCATTACAGTATGAGCCGGCCTGAGTGCGCTGTTGCGCTAGCCGTGCGGCCGATAAAAGGCACGCCGAGTTCCGTCCGCCCACGCGGCTACCTTGGAGTTTGTTGTCGCTGATGCCTGCTCTTTCACATCGACTTCTGTATTCCTTTCAGGCATTCATTAGACATTTCGCATATTCAAGAAGTCTTCGAGCGCAGCCTTCCGGCGTCGGATTTGTCTAAGCGGTGCATTTGTTTACATCGACATCTTTCGGATACTATGGAAACTGCGCATCGCTGATATGAAATAGCGTCAAAACCTAGCGAAACACAGAAATCTTCGCATATGTGCCGCATTGTTCCTCCCCGAGACGAGTCAATATGCGCGGCCGAGCCACTTGAGCAATTGCACCTGTGATCCAGACGCACATATTACGGGCTGTTACAGATTCTCGCTTTTCTTTACCTTCACCATACTTACAGTTTGCTGCTGCCGTAAAGTATTATTACAGAAAATTGTGCTCGGCATCAGCGCTCACTTATAGGCCGTGAAGTTCTCTCGCGAGAACGCGGATGCCATCGCTGAAATTGCCGCGCTACTGGCCGCTTTGCGTGTGTTCGCGGGCTGCTTTGACGCTCGGAAAAACACTTTTATGTAGCACGTATTGAGCAACGTAAAGCTATATCAGGAGTTTTTCATGTCGCTCTACAATTTTCTCATTGACATTTTTCATATAATTATAATACTTGAGAAGTTGATTCATTAATTAAAACTAATTATGTAATTATGCGGAATGAAAAATATTTTGAGTATCTCAAAGCAATGACAAGCAACCTTACTTTGGTTCTGTCCAGCTACGTGGCATTCACATATTTTTAAACTCTGGCTAATGTTAGCTGGGACGTACACCCTGTACATAGACAACAATAATTATTTTTATTTGTGAGCTTTGTGGTTATCTCTCAAAGCAATAAGGCGAGCAGGTAGCGCACGAATTATTTTCCCTAAATTTATATCTTCTAATGCATGAGCATTAGGACTGTCAGACTGGAAAAAAGTGTATGTGGAAAGCAGGTCACACGCATGTGTGTTTGAGATTACATAGATAGATAGATAGATAGATAGATAGATAGATAGATAGATAGATAGATAGATAGATAGATAGATAGATAGATAGATAGATAGATAGATAGATAGATAGATAGATAGATAGATAGATAGATAGATAGATAGATAGATAGATAGATAGATAGATAGATAGATAGATAGATAGATAGATAGATAGATAGATAGATAGATAGATAGATAGATAGATAGATAGATAGATAGATAGATAGATAGATAGATAGATAGATAGATAGATAGATAGATAGATAGATAGATAGATAGATAGATAGATAGATAGATAGATAGATAGATAGATAGATAGATAGATAGATAGATAGATAGATAGATAGATAGATAGATAGATAGATAGATAGATAGATAGATAGATAGATAGATAGATAGATAGATAGATAGATAGATAGATAGATAGATAGATAGATAGATAGATAGATAGATAGATAGATAGATAGATAGATAGATAGATAGATAGATAGATAGATAGATAGATAGATAGATAGATAGATAGATAGATAGATAGATAGATAGATAGATAGATAGATAGATAGATAGATAGATAGATAGATAGATAGATAGATAGATAGATAGATAGATAGATAGATAGATAGATAGATAGATAGATAGATAGATAGATAGATAGATAGATAGATAGATAGATAGATAGATAGATAGATAGATAGATAGATAGATAGATAGATAGATAGATAGATAGATAGATAGATAGATAGATAGATAGATAGATAGATAGATAGATAGATAGATAGATAGATAGATAGATAGATAGATAGATAGATAGATAGATAGATAGATAGATAGATAGATAGATAGATAGATAGATAGATAGATAGATAGATAGATAGATAGATAGATAGATAGATAGATAGATAGATAGATAGATAGATAGATAGATAGATAGATAGATAGATAGATAGATAGATAGATAGATAGATAGATAGATAGATAGATAGATAGATAGATAGATAGATAGATAGATAGATAGATAGATAGATAGATAGATAGATAGATAGATAGATAGATAGATAGATAGATAGATAGATAGATAGATAGATAGATAGATAGATAGATAGATAGATAGATAGATAGATAGATAGATAGATAGATAGATAGATAGATAGATAGATAGATAGATAGATAGATAGATAGATAGATAGATAGATAGATAGATAGATAGATAGATAGATAGATAGATAGATAGATAGATAGATAGATAGATAGATAGATAGATAGATAGATAGATAGATAGATAGATAGATAGATAGATAGATAGATAGATAGATAGATAGATAGATAGATAGATAGATAGATAGATAGATAGATAGATAGATAGATAGATAGATAGATAGATAGATAGATAGATAGATAGATAGATAGATAGATAGATAGATATTCTGCCCCGGACGGCCATCGGTTGCCCTTCGCTCCTCGAAGAGGCAGGACGTGTCTCGACTGAGCACCTGAACAACACTTTGCAATGTGGTGAACGCAGTGTAAATCATGGATCCGGAACTTTTTTGTTTTCAGTACAGGCGCTGGCGCGTCTTCATACAAATAAACACGGTAGCAAGAAAGTGCAGTTAACGCCAGCGTCAAGCATATAAGAAATTATTCAATACCGAACGGGCGACGCAGGAAAGCTTTAGAAATGGGGCGCCAGGATTGACGATTGAAAACCGTGAAACGGAAACATCTCCAAAATTACATCTGTAAGGGCTTGGCACTACTCGAAAAAAGAGCTCGCTTCCAAGATCTGAAACTTCCAAGTCGGCATTACAAGCCTTAAGCACCTCGGAGACAGCACACGCGAGAGTGAGAGAAAGAAGAAAGGCAGTTAAATAAAAGCAACATAGAATGAAAAAGGGAAGAAAGAAAATCGGCGAACCAATACAAGACCTATGCCAGCAAAGCGGTGAAGCCGTTATCGAAAGCGCAGAAGCTGGCATATCCCCCAAGGGAAACGCGCGAATCCCCACTCGACATGTCAGCGGTGTTCGCAAAGCCATTGGAGTTGAAATAAAGGAAGAAATGAAGAGAGAGAAAAAAGAGAGAAGCAACAAGAAACAGCCGCGGGGGACAGGCAAAAAAAACAACACAAAAAAGAAACAATAAAAAAAAACTAAGTCGACTCGCACCGCGCTTATGCGGTGGCTCAACTTCGCACTTCGGTATGTAAGGAAAACGGTACTATGAACTCTCGCACTTTGTCGGTTTTTCAGGAGCTTCGGCGATACACACATCGAACGCCGGCCGCACGCATTCAAACGCTTCCGCAGGGAAGTTCCCGCCCCCCTCCAGCCCGACGCGTGAACGTCGATTGAAAGCTGGCGTTTTTTTTTTTTTTTTTTCCATGTTCTACGCGAGCGCGTTTTTATTTTACGAAACACTTCCTACCTCCCAAGCCTAACGAAAGCTGGGTTTCAATAACCTCCACGTCGCATGGGCATCTGTGCGTCGCTCAAGCGACAAACATATCCAGCCAGCACAGATTTCAAAAAAAGAAAGAAACAAATCAATCTGCTTTCTCCGCTCGTTCGACTTGCGTATATACCTCTGGAGGGATGCCGGATAAAACAAAAGGAAACCCACGAAAGAACCGACACACGCCGTCGTCTTCGTCGGTCCCAATCCGAGATTGAAACATGTTTTCTCCGCAGGCGATGAAATGCTATGCAGTCGCTGCACCAGCAACGCTATACAGACGGAGTTTTCCCATTTTTAGAAACCGCGCCGCACGCGCCAGGTATACGCGCGCTCTGGTCTCGCGCTTCAACCGCCGCTGTCGCCTGCTGCAGGAGTCGCGCTTGCACGGCCGTTCACCGCAACGTAAAGATTGTCCGAGAGCAAAGCAACAAACCTATACAAAAGCGACGATAGAACCAACAAAGACGACGGTTCTTGGCTTTTACGACTGTTCGACCGCCGCTGTCCGAGCAGAGTAGCGTGTGACGTAAGAAAGGAAACAAGGTACAGTACATACAGCCATAAGACGAGACTCTCAGTTAAAAAGGTTGGCAAGTCCATATTGTGTGGAAAAGAAGCGGCGGGAGTTTTTAAATACACATTTAACAAAAAAAAGTAATACAGAAAGAACGTGTTTGGCTTCAAAAGACAAAAAAAAAAAAAAAACCCACCTCCACTACACCCTCTGGAAGTGGATTTACAGCGAAACTGCTGCCGACGTTAAACGACGTCACACAAGCACCACCACAAGCGACGTATACGTCACGCGCGCACCCAAGTATGCGAAGTGCAACATCCATCCTCATTCTTCTAGGCCGTCCGCCAAGCGCAAGTGCCTCATTCTACTAAATTGATGTTTCAAAGTAAATTGCGTCAGAAATTGCGTAAAGTAGGACTTACACACAAGCTGTAGACATGATAGCTTCGGAGTGTTATTCGAATACACGAGAAAACATAAATCTGTTTAGCGGAAACTGAAAGACAAAGCCCTTTGTCACAGCAGCCATCCTCCTTCTTGCAGGTCCTCCGCCTAGCGCAAGCGCCTTATTGAACTAACTCAGCTTCTCAAAGTAAAATGCGTCAGAAAATTCGTAAAGTACGACTTACAACCTGCAGAGGTAATTTAGCATGGGACTGTCATTCGAATATACGATAAGACATAGTTCTGTTACGCGGAAACTCAAACACCAAGCCTTCCAGCTGCCGTTTGTTTTTGTGCGAGCACCGCACATGAGGACACGAAAAATCCCGACCAACTAGAGGCTACTAGCTTCGCTGTAAAACTAATGTGCTGACGCTATGGCTTAAGCATAATGTAGCGACGTGCGCGTTTTGATAGGGCTCAACATAGACAGGTTTATCGTGCTTTGGAACACCTGGAAGTGATCTAAAGCTATAAGATTGCGCTTATATACGAGTAAACGCCCACACAAGCTTTTTTGTTTCTTTCTTCTTAAGGTTTACGGCCACTAAATGAGTCTGTATACCCCCTCAGGCAACGCCAAGTCGCGAGAGAATAGACCCGAAGAAGGCTGGCGACGCGACTGTCAATTTCCACCTTCTAAACGCAGCTTCCTTCGACGTAACTAGCTGAGGCAGCGACTTTCCTGAGCTACTGAAGCGCGAGATAATTAAGGAATAGAGAAGAAGAAAAAATGATCGGCAGACTCCAGCGATTCCGCCGGCTCTGAACTCATCTTTTGAGCCAGCAACAGATTATCACAACAAATATCGTAATTTTTCCAAGAACAACTTCTGTGTGATACGCACAACTTCGTCTTCGTCCAATAGAGTATACTGCCTGCCTACTGTGGCTTCCGAAATACTGCACAGAAAGATATAGACAGTTATGGTGAAGCATGCCGACAGACACATACAGGTTCTGATCGCGCCGACGCCTGGTGTGACAGCTTGCCGTCTGCAGTCGTGAACTCAAATATAATATTTATTGTTTCTTTTTTGACTATGTCGTTGTTCACGCATCTTCCTCGCTCTGTTGCAGTTTCCCGCACTGTGCCGAAATATTTCGTGCAACCATATAACCAATAGGCACAGTCGCCGACGTCCGGCGTCGCATAACGTATACTACGTGCCCCACTATACAAACCAAATCTGCAAGCGGTGCTAAGGCGCACTTGGCCACGCAGACATAACAAGCGTCTTTCTCATATCCGCTTTCTTCAACGCATAGCCTCCTTGTAAATACATACGCACTAAAGCAGCGGCCCAATCGATCAATACCGACTCTGCTGCTTCTTCGCGCGCAATCACTGCTCCTCCCCTTCACGTATACCTAATACCGGGGGGGGGGGGGGGGGGGGGGGGGCAAGCGGAAGAGGCCTAAATGGACCAGCGGGGGCGGGATAGTGCCGGCCTTCGTCGAAATATGCCTCAAGGCTCCCGCATCGTGGCGAGAAGGAGGGAGAGAACGAACCGAAGCGAAACAAAACCAGAACGAACGAACCCAAGTGAGGCGACATGTACGGGACGATATGGGAGAGGAACGGCCATCGCGAACGGCGACTCTATTCGGCTACGTCTCGGCTGTATGTACCACCATCCAATCGCCGCCCCGCCTTCTTCGCGTCAACTTCCTGTCCACGCTTCCGGTCAAGCCAGCGGAAGGAAGTGGCGGCGGCGGCGGCGGCGGGCGCCGGCACGGCAAGAAGTTTCTTTTCATTCGTCGCATTCTCCGTTGTTGCCGCTCTGTCCGTTTTTGCGCACGCAGCGATGCCAAGGCGCTTTCGTTGTAGCCGCCGCGGCCATCTGTTCCAAGAGGAAGCATGCAGGCAGTGCACGCGAATTGCACTGGGAAGCATAGCGCAAGCGTCTGAACGGAAGCCTGGCATCCTCACGCACGCACGCGCAAACACGCACACAGGCACGCAGACAGACCTTATAGTGTATTAAACTATATATGCCACCATGACCAGGTATCAGATCTGGTGGACGGGTATCCCTCTGGTTTTCCTGTACCATACAGACAGTTTAATTTTCTGTTCGTGGGTCTTCGTCAGCATTTTTTTTTTCTGCTTTCTTCAAAGGGAGGTCAATTTAATGCGCTCGTGAGGTGGACGTATACAAGCGAATCGGTGCGTGCAAATCTATCGGAATACCGTGTGTTACACTGCACGCGAGTTGACTTGTCCATCTTAACAGCCGGTGATGGCGGTATAAGGTGGCGATAAGGTAGTCTACGAGTTATAACGACAGCCAAACCTTTTAGATGTTGGCGACGAAGAAAGAAGGAAAACCTCGCGAAAGAAAGAAATCTGGGGCGAAAACAAACAAACCCAGAGGGGAGGCTCGAGCATCATTGATCTAAGTAAAAAAAAAAAGAAAAGTTTCCAGCGTCACACGCGGTGAACAAATTCACCGGACCTTAATTTCGTCGTTTTCTTTACTTCCTGTCACACGCTTCAGGCGCTATTCGTTTCACTATAAAAGCAGGAATAGTGACATTGCTAAACCTGCACTGAGTGCACTGGCGTAGCTCTACTCTTTGTGAGGCTGCTTAGGTTTCACAAACATGTCTCCTATGCGAGGACATAAAGCGTAAGCTAATAATAATGGTAAGCGACAGCCCGCGCCACGCACTGCAATGTTAATGGCGGCAATGCACCGCCGTTAGGGCCACGCACGTCTCTCTCTACCGGCACTGCGTAAACAGCGACTTCAAAGCGACGCCCTTAACCGCTGTCGGTTGTGCTAAAAGCACTCAACTCCGAATACCGAGATCACAGAGCGTCTTTACAGGAAGAGCCAAGCCTTCCCAAACGTCCGAAATTTCCGAGTGCGTCACAAGTTACAAGATGAAAGCGCCATTCCGGAACAGACAGCCTAAAAAAAAGATGGTAATACGTTAGGAAGTAAGCCGAGCATGCCGGTATGGCGAATTGCCGCTTACTGCACATTCCATCAAACCGGCAGGTTACGGAGCATCGGGCGGCTGACTCACTTAAGGCTAGTGTAGTAGAAGATATGTAGAATAATGCGGGGGCTTAGGCGACCCAACCCAGGGTGAGTGACAGCGCTGCAAAGAAAGAAAGAAAGAAAGAAAGAAGGAAAGGTTGCGAGATACTGCCTACATCGCGAGTCGACGCAAGCTCAAAAAGTAAACTTAAAAAGAAATTACACAGGCAGCCTACACGTATACTTAAAAGATATTTGCCTGTGATCGTTCTGGCGAGTAAGTACACTGAACAAGCGGCAGCGTTATTTATTGCGAACTCGCCAGCGCGATTTATTTTACACACGGCAGCCACACACGGCTGCGCGGTTTAAGAGTCGGGCTAAAAGAGCTGGTCCTTTTTTTACGACGCTGGCCAGGTGCGTCGAAATCAAAGTCGTAAAGCGCATACCAAGCTGAACCTCAAAAGTAGTTCTTTTTTTTTTTTCGAGCTCATTTCGTAGTCCGTACTGCATTACAGCAATCGTGGTTGAGCTCCAATTCATGCAATTTATTTCTTCGCGATTATTACTTTTTTTTATAATTTCTTTTTCGGCGACGAGACGACTTATGAATATCCACGCTCGTGAAGGACAGAAACTCAAGATCAGCCCCTTCATCATTCATTCAGAGCCGCACGCAGGGATGCTCTACGTCATCTATTTGTCGGTATGAATAAATGCTGTATGCTATTTAAAAGAGGGTCCTCATAGTGCCGAGCTTTGCGGTATACAGTCCGCAGCTGGTGTAAAATTCTTAGGGTGCTTGTTTTGGCTGAGCATTCTCGTTCTCTCTTTACAACAAAATTTCTTGTTCTAAGGTACTCCTACAATGATACTCAGATATGTTAAGACGCTAGGTATTTGTACGCGCGTAGAGTAATTCTAGAATTTAACCTAAACACTCTGCAGATGTTTGCCTGGTTGGGGACAACCGAATTAAAGAGAAGGAAAAGCTCCTTTTGGAATCCTGACACATGCAAAAGACGCCGGAAAACATCAATCGTTCGTCAGGAGCACTTCCTGCCATTTACTCTCAAGGTCTACGAAAAGTGTCTGCGCGCCAGTGCAAGCGCCAAACACGCATATAAGCACTGCTACACCTCACGCCGTTTCACCAATGAAAAAGGAGCCAGTCGGGCTTCGAAACGTCGGGTGTTCTAAACAAATTTTGGTCGGAGTTTCCCTTCCCTTTCATTCAATTCTAGAATTCGCAGGAGACTCTAATCATGAAAAAAGAATTGCAGAAGAATAAACATGTGTTGGAGTGCATAAGGCGAGCATTTACTCACTGGGAGGTTACCGTTGTCGTTGAAAAGAAAAGTGTACCAATGATTGCATTCTACCGGTGCTAACACAGAGGGCACAAACTTGCGAGGTGAACAAAACTCGAGAACAAGGACGGCGCAAAGGGCGATGGAACGGGAAATGTTAGGCGTAAAGTAATAGTAATAGCGGTCTGGAGGGCGGCCGAATATTAGGTGGGAAGAAATGAGGAAACTTGCAGGCGCAAGTTGGGGTAATTGGATATCGCTGGGAGAGGCCTTCGTGCTGCAATGGACACCAAAATAGGCTGACTATGATGACGTACGCCCACGCAGACTGAATATTGATTGTTGTTGTTGTTAAAGCGAATAGCCTTACTTGGCTCTTTGGGCCGTTTTCGTGGTAAGTCGGCGCCACGCAGTAGGTACCTCGGTTGTCGGACTCAGAAAAGGAAAACATTCGTCCGTTCTCGCTCTTTCACTTGTACTTTCATTCGCCTCACTCGTGCGATCGTTTGTTCGGCCTATTCGCTTACATTGACAATTATAGTCGATGGTTTCTGCACAATCTTTGTTGTCGCTGTTAAATTCAAACAGCAGCAACAATTAAAACAGTACAACGCAAGTCTTCAAGGGGCATTACACAGGAATACCAAGCTAAGTTTAATAAGCTTCCCCTCTGCAACTGTAAAACGGCCACCGTAACCTTGATGAGGAGGCTCGGTAAACCGGTAATGACGCAAGATCGAAAGACGGGTGACGACGCCGCCCTGAAGTTCAGGAACCAGCTCGGCGTGACGTCAGAGATTTTGGCCCAGCACCTACTCGGGTCTATATATCCTTCAGTCACGATGTCTCCATATGGAGACGCGACTTTCTTCGTTGCCTTTTTCATCAAGCGAAGGAGTCACGCTGCACACTGGAGCGACTAATATTAGAGACACAAACAAACGTAATGAGATCCATATCATATGAAGCGGCGAAACACTATTGAATAAAAGGATGCTTCAAGACGGACTCCTCCGTGTTTAACGGACGCTCTGCTGAGTCGCTCTTCAAATTTCTCCCTTAACGCAGCCTCAATCATTCAGAAGAATTAAAAACCCCAGTTTTATGCAAAGAGCTACGTTTTATAGAAAACAGTTACTCAATACTCATGGTTCTGTTAATGGTTTTGACTCTGTTCCGGTCCGCGTCTCCACACGGAGACACCGTCAGTTACTCACTCTTTCCTTACCACGCCGGCTACCCATACGCGCCGCGCAAGATATAAACCTACAGGCGCTTTTATGGACTTGTTGCGCCATCTAATTCACTGATAAAGAACGAAATTTTTGTTTCCTGAGTATTCTTTTTGTTTAGAGCGGCGGCAATATTTAAATGTGGAACAAAGATCGCCCTACGCAGTTTGATCGTGAAGAGCGTAGACGTTCTCGTTGCCAGACCATCAAGCGAATGACGTCGGTCTGGCAATTATGTCGCGTCCTCGAGTGGTTTCCTGGATATCAGTGACTCCTAGCTTGACGACAGATCAATAGAATTTCGTTCGGGCGAACCAGACCCTCAGAACCAGCCCGGACTGTTGCTTTTTGTATGTGAGAATCAGGCCTGCGCTGCAATTTACCACTGTTTCTTTGAATGTCCTTCATCATATATAATAGCTCACGTTAAGTCACCGTCCTTGCTGTAAACGTGTACCGGTCATTTTTTTTTTCTTTGTGAGGTACGATGAGAAGGACCACTGGCCTCAGCAAGTCCAGTCGCCGTTTCCGCAGCGGTGCATGTATGACAAGTGTGTGGCGAACGCCAGGGTCCGCTGCCGGAAAATATTACCCGCCTGGGATTCTTTAACGTACACGAGAGTCTTTACATTTCGCTCTCATCGAAATGCGGCGGCCGCCGCGGCAGTGATCGCACCGGCGACCTCGAGCTCGGCAGCGCAATGCCCTGGCCAGCCACCGAACTATACCGCGTCGGGCAATCAATTTAGACCTTCGGATTGCACTCAAGAGGCGTGAACCACAAAGTAATAAAGGAGGCTGATACGTACTTGCTCTTCCAAAGGAGTGATGTAAAAATCGAAGAAATGTTCACAGTATAGTCAACCAGCGCTGACCCTTTGCGTGCCAATAGTAGCGCCGTAGTCCAAAGACCGGAAGCTGCAGTTAACCGTCGCGGATGCTGCGATTTAGTGTCGGTAAATCGTGTACAGCCTCTGATGACTTCTGATGACCTGTCTAGTTTCTGACATGACTGGACACCGGCGTATACCTACAACGTATGAAACGAATGCGCTGCTCGCAAAGCGAACGGGCATCAACGGAGCTGGGCTGGACGCAACGGGCCAAAAAAAAAAAGAAGAAGAAGATGAAGACGAAAAAGAAACGTTGATACAAGCAACGGTCTGTTATCGTTCAATAAATACGTGCCCTATTCGTCAGCTCCCTATAGGGACGGCGTCAGCAAACTTTAGTTGCGCGAACAATCGCAGTGCCGCAGCGCCTCCTGGCACAGCTGGTTACCCCATAGCACCGCCACATTTACCCTCTAGCGGCCTCAGTACAAAGATAATTTAACTATGGCCTCTGAGACCGGGTCGGCGCTCTCAGAGGCCACAGCCACAGCCGCCACGCAGGCAAAAGCAACGCGTGCGCGCCAACCCTAAAGCCTCGTGTTGTACCGCACGCTCGGTGCAACACAAGCGTCGTCTGCTCTCTCGCGCTCGTCTCGAAGTCACGTCCGAGTTCATTGCCGCCCTTTTGTTTCTTCTCCGGCGCGAGAAACAAAAGAAGACGGCGGCGTCGCAGAGTGGCGGGTCAACGCCACCCGGCGTGGGGCGTAATTTCGTGCTCCGCTGCGGCGAGTCCCAAAACGCCGCCGGAAGGCAGGAAAGAAAGCAGTGCGGCGGGCGACGGTGGGACTTCTTGGTTGAGGAAGCCGCCGCGGGCTCGACGACAGAGACGCGCCGCCTCGCGCAAGAAGCCAATTTTCTTTTTTAAGCACGACGTGGGGCTTCCGCGCCCCGCGTCGGTTGTTTCCCTTCGCTTGAGACAGAGTTTTTCCTAACAATAATCGCTAGAAGGAAACGTGGCGCTACAGTGTGTACATATCCTTCCAAGACCACTCGTGCAGTATACACAGCAAAGGTTTACAGACCACGCGAGTGCCGTGCCAAACAGTCTCTCTGCTATACTTCCAGTGCATTAGCTATAGTAGGGAAAGTAGAGTTGGAGATGTGTCGTCATGTTGTGCGCCGGCGTGTCAATTTTATTGCTTGGCACGACACATTCCTGTTCTTTAAAGCGCAGCTCTTAGGCTTCCGTTCCTGCAGCGAGCGTCGGCGTAACCGAGTGAACAACCGCCGCAAAGAATGAAAGCGAACGCGGAGCGCAGCGGAAGATGAAAGAAAGGCGATAAGCAAGGGGAGGGTGCAGCGGAACCGTGAGGCAGAAAGCGGAGGGGAGACGGCATGCGCAGAGTTGCCGGCGGCCTATGGGATCCGCAGCCGCGTGGGCGATCTCATCTGCGATTCCGAGGGGGGGGGGGGTGTACAGTGCAGGATGACGTGAGGTCGGAAGGGCGGAAGGGCTACGGTCGTCGGCCGCGTCAGCTGCCGAGGTCAGTTCGCAGCACGGTGTGTCCGCAGTAACAGCATGTGTGAGGGGTATCCCTGCTCCTGCGAGGAGCGATGGCGAGTGGCTACAAGTAAGGCTCGATGTGATGCTCCCTTGGGTGTTGTCGCCGCTGACACCGGTGGTACGATTTCCACGCGACGAAAGGCAGCTCTCGTCGTTGGCGGAACGAAAGGGTGACAAGAAAAGCGTAGTATCGCGCAAGACGGGCTGCGCGGCAACGATGGCTACCATATGTCGCCAGAGCATCCTGCGTAGTCTCTATGGAAACAAAGCGCTGCATGAGCGGAGGTCTGCTCGTGGCGGCTGCTGTGAATAGCGCCCATGCACGCGTCACCCAGGCGCTGCCTCTCGCGATCCCCTGATTAACGAGGCACGTGCCACAGTTCGCTCCGTTTGGAACGTGCCGCCCGAGACAGATTGTCAGCGCCAGCCAATATATCGCGAAATGAAAACACAGAGCTGCGCGAACTTTGCATTAGGAAGTATTGTAATCGTCGGTAAATTTTTTTCTCTTTCTCACGCAACGCGCTCTTGGGCAGTCATGTCGATGTTTTTCTATATCGACATCTATCATTTGTCATGGTTTATTCCTCGCTAATTTGAACGAGGAAGTAGAAAAATCCTGACGCGCGACACAAGAGAATTGACACGCCGGCGACTACCAGAAGGGTACATTTCCATCGTATACCGCCACTCTGGACAGCAGATGTTGCGCCGCTACGTGCGTGGAGAGGGCGTCTGACACGGGGCTCACTTGTGCCGGCAACTTTTGTTGTCAGCTGCGCATTATATTGCACACTACCTTCAATGCTTTCCAGAACTAACCAAGCAGCGACTGCATAACATAGTCACCTTGGATATGATGCCAGATACATGAGGAACTTTGTGTAAAGTGGATTATTTATTTTATTGACGCCAGCTTTCTAGAAAATTGACACTAATTTGACATAAGCTGTTGTGTCGTTACAGGCAACGAAGAACTCCGTTTCAAATACACGCGAAACAACACAAAAATCCAGGATGCATGCAACGTCAACATGGCCGACCCACTATATACACAATGATGCATAACTTCACCCTTTGTCCTAATGCAAAGAAAGTCAGTTTTTACCACGTGAAACGTGATGTGATGGTTACGTTGTACACATTATATTGAGGAACTGTGATCTCGTCAGGCTTTACCGCCTTTTGTCGCAGTTCCCTCTTTCATCTTTGAAGGAAAATAAACCTGAACATTCATGGAAGTGCTGCGCCTGGCATGGAACAGTGGCATTTTAAAAAAAAGCCCTATAATGCGGCATGCGATATTCGCAACGGTTATGCGTACGCGCATAAACTTATTGTCTTATGCATTTAGAAAAATGTGATTCCTTAGAAATTTATTAAGATAGAACCTTAAGAAACAACAACGCCACAAGAACGTACGAAGCTATGATGTTTATCTCAATACTTTACTTTGAAAGGTGCATATATATACACGGTGTTTCAAGCGAACGCAAGAATTTTTGAAGGCTGCCTGTGGGACATGGCGCAATTCTAGTTCATGAGCTGGTCTGCTCGAAGAGGCGGACATGCGCAAAAAATTTGAAATGCCTAACCGAGTAATTAACAAACATTCACTAATTATGATTTTATCTAATTACCTTATGACCCAAATTACAATTTACAAATTCTAGCTGTGGAGTTCGCAAGGCGGATCCACTTGGAACGAATTCTCAGGATGTCACCAATATAGGTCATACGGTAATTAGTTAAAGTTAATTCGTGAATTTTTTGTTCATTAGTCCATTATGAATGTAATTTTTTTTTGCGCAAGTAATGTCCGCCTCTTCGAGTAGACCAGCTCATGAACTTGAATTGTGCTATCTGCGGCAGGCAACGTTTAAAATTTTTTTCAAAGTGTTCGCTCAAACACCCGGTATATTCACACTTGCCGACATTCGCTTACCACAGACGTCACCAAACTCCTGCATTTTTTTTTTTTATTGGCCCAATGCCGCTATAGTAACCAAAGTGGTTGCTTGGGCCAACAGTTGTTAAGCCATCTTCGAGCACAGTGGCCGGATACACATGGTCAGGCGGCAATTCTCCCGCTACGAATCTTGTACGCCATACATTTGTGTTACTTTCGATTCGGAGGAATCGGGCACCCTCAGAAACTGCGCGTATACCACAGGCCAGGAATAGAGAATGTAATGCGTATTCGAACCAAGGAATTACTTGTAGTCTATGCGGCACCCGCGCTTCGCGGGACTCTTCACCGCAACAGCTTCTCATAATTAAACCAGTCGTGGTTTAGGAGAACAAATCACAACGGCGCGGCCGGCTAATTGCGGCTGGCTTAGTCGCACCCAGCGTCGCAGACGCGCGCGCAGTCGATACAGTCGTCCTGTCATACTCCACCGACGAACTGTTGAGGATATTCAAAAAATAATAATAAAGCAACATCACGAAGACAACCGTGACACGTTCAGAAACAATCAAGCGCAAAACAAATCCTTCAGATTATATTCTATCAGATTAGATTCGGGGGCTTAGAATACTGAAGGCGCCTATAGTGAGCTATGAAAGGCGTCGTAGTGAAAAGCTCCCCATCTTTTTTTTTTTTTTTTAAGTACTGTGCTTTGGGTATACCCAAGGCACAGTACGCAAGCGTTATTGCGTCACCCATAATAATGCCGCCGCACTGGCTGGGAATCGAACCTCGTGGGCGCCGGCAAGGCGCCATATAGGTACTGGACTCGCAATGGCCGCATGCGATGTGAGAGGGTGATAAAAAAGATGTGCTGCGCAGCATCGTAGCGTCTCATTTTCATGCCTGTTGGGGTCTCGGTGCTGACGCCCGTTATTGCAAATGGGTCGCAAGCCCCAAGGGTAGCGTTGGCCTGGCGGCCTGGGGCACTGGAAGCATCCGAAGGTCCCGGCAAAGCATGAGTAGACTGGTAACAGAACAACTTGTTTATTCTAACATCGCAAAAGAGCGGCCGGTCAGGTCGACCGAAGTGGAGAGACGGGAGAGCACGTAACTCAACAGAACAAATCGGAGCCTCTCTCCTGGCGTGGGCACACACACACACACGCACGCACGAAGACACGTGGCACTGAAACACGCCTGGACACGCTTGGCGGGGAGGCGTTGCGGCGGCGTCGAACGGCCCAAAATGTCCGCCGCTTTGAACGAAGCCCCGGCGTCCGTTGCATCCGCGCCGGCATTACCGCGCGTTGTAGGCGAAACGTAACAGACCGCCCCGCCGGGGGAAGGAGATCCCGATGGTCAGGGGACTGCATCCGCTGTCCGGAGGGATGTCGCTCGATGATGCTCATAACCGAAGTCGGGCGTCCTTTGGCGTTTCTTGAGCGCAGCGCACAGAGAAGGCCTCGTTCTCACGTTCAGGTGCACACAGGACACTGCAAAGTGACTTCGGGAGAGTTGACATTTTTGTTCTCGTTTCCGGCAAGCGTTAGAACTACGCCGAAAGTCAACCGCTCAGTCAGCAAGCACGGCACAACCCTCACTAAGCCCTGCCAGGCTCTTTCCCCTTTTATACTGCTGCCTAGTTCCTTACAGTAGTTTAGCAGCACTCAGAACGCGTCCACAAATCGGAAAATTGCACTAGAAAGCACATCATCACTTTGAAACACTACACGAAAGCAATAGGTTAAAAATCCTGCCTCAGGAAGAAAAACATCAGTAACAAGCAATTTTGAGGCTGATTCCCACGTTAGGGGCTTCGACTTAAGCCATCGGCGTTACCGTTGAGACTCTCCTTTTTGTAACGCACCTCAAAGGAATATTGTTGCAAAGCGAGGCTCCAGCGCAGGAGGCGGCCATTTTTGGGAGAGATGGTCTGCAGCCATTGGAGAGGGCAGTGATCCGTCTCAATGATAAACCTCGAGCCAGCTAGGTAACATGACAATTTCTGAACGGCCCACACGATACACGCACACTCTTTCTCGGTGGCGCTGTACGCCTGCTCACGACTCGTCAGCTTACGACTAGCATACAGGACGGGGTGTTCTACTTCTCCATTTTCCCGTTGGCACAGTACAACGCCCATGCCTCGCTCACTAGCATCACACTGAACAACGAACCCTTTTGAGTAGTCGGGCGATCGTAGCACAGGCTGGCTTGTCAGGGCGCTCTTTAGGGCGCTAAAAGCTCTTTCCTTTGTCTCGTCCCAGACGACTGTTTGCGGCTCTGTCTTTCTTAGAGCATCCGTTAGGGGAGACGCGATATCAGAGTACCTGGGGATGTACCTCTGATAGTAGCCGGCGACACCTAAGAACAACCGAATATCGGTCTTCGTGCGCGGTTGCGGGAAGTCTCGCACAGCGGCCACCTTTATTTCAGAGGGGCGGCGACGACCCCGACCAATCACGTGTCCGAGGTAGACAACCTCGGCCTGTGCTAACTGGCACTTGGGAGCCTTGACTGTCAAGCCCGCATCGCGCAGGCGGGTTAGCACTGCCCGCAAGTGCGCCATATGCTCAGGCCAGGATGCGGAGAATATCGCTACGTCGTCTAGATACGGTAAAGCGAATTCTTGCTGTCCCCGCAACACTTTATCCATGAGGCTTGAAAAGCAGTATGGCGCGTTCTTCAAACCAAAACTCAAAACTTTAGGACGGAATGTCCCCATTGGTGAAATGAACGCCGCATACCTACTAGCCTCTTCTGTAAGTGGAACCTGCCAATAACCCCTGACAAGATCTAGGGTGGAAATAAACTGAGCGCTACTCACTCTCTCAAGGCGCTCCTCGATGTTAGGGATCGGATAAATTTGATCCTTAGTGATGGAATTAAGCCTGCGGTAGTCGACGCAAGGACGAGGTTCCTTGCCCGGTACCTCAACTAAAATCAAAGGGGAGGTATAATCACTCTCACCCGCCTCAATAACACCGAGCTGTAGCATTTTCTTTACCTCAGCCTCCATAATATCGCTCTGGCGGGGTGACACCCGGTACGCCTTGGATCGTACTGGCTCTGGGGAGGTAAGTTCTATGTCATGAGTAAGGACAGAAGTCCTACCAGGCCTCTCAGAGAACAGACCTTGAAACTCTTGTAAGAGCTGGTGTAGTTCGGTTTTCTGCTCAGGCGACAGCGATGCTTTACTTATTAAGTCACTAATGACTTGATCGGTGTCTTTCCTGTTCGTCACTGAGCCTAGTCCCGGAAGCTCGACCGGAAGCTCTTCTAACTTTCCCGTGTCGGGATTTTCCTCTCCAGTATCTGGTGCCTTTAACGCTACAGGCTCAATTTTATTCAGTTCGGGCGTGCTCTGAATACCAGCTTGCTGCGCCTCTGACCCTTTTTCATCGTTCAACAACGTCGGCCCCGCAACTACCGCCTTTGCAGCGAGCTCCCGAACCTTCGATCTGGTTAAGGCCTGAACGCTAGCCTCACCAAACAAAAGCCCCTTCTCGCGCAGGAGGTGATCGGACCTGTTCGAAAATAGGTACGGGTACTGGGGGGGCAGCATAGATGACACTGCGGCCTCCGTCTCAAGTGCTCCGAAAGGTCCTTCAATAAGCACTTTTGCTACCGGCAGACACACGCTATGAGCTTCCACTGCTTGCTTGATCCATGCGCACTCGCCCGTGAACATATCGGGTTCTACGTAAGAGGGGTGAACTACATCCATTGTAGCTGCGGAATCGCGAAGCACTCGGCACTCTTTCCCGTTCACGAGGAGGTCTCGCATGTAAGGCTCGAGAAGCTTCATGTTCTCGTCAGTGCTGCATAAAGACAAAAACACGACTTTTGTTTTTGTTTCTGGACACTGCGCCGAAAAGTGACCCGGCTTCTGGCACGTATAACAAACGCGCGCTTGCCTCGTATCGAACCGCTTTCTGCGTTCGGCTTCGGTTGCCGCCGTCTCCTTACGTTCGGTCGGACTGCTTTCACTCGCATCCGAACTACGTGTGTCCCCCTTTGCTCTCATGGGCGTGAACTTTGGCCTCTCAAACTTGGAGCCAAATTCACCCTTTTGACCGTCCTTAGCTCCACGAGCCCGACGCGTCACAAACTCCTCGGCTAACTCAGCGGCTCTAGCCACCGTACTAACGTCTGGCCTATCCAAGACCCAGTACCGCACGTTCTCAGGTAACCGACTATAAAACTGTTCTAGCCCGAAACACTGCAGAACTTTCTCGTGGTCACCAAACGCTTTCTCTTCTTTGAGCCACTCCTGCATGTTTGACATAAGCCTGTACGCAAACTCTGTATATGACTCACTTTTGCCTTTTTCATTTTCCCGAAACTTCCGACGGAACGCCTCCGCTGACAGCCGGTACTTTTTTAGCAGACTCGATTTCACTTTGTCGAAATCCTCTGCCTCCTCTCTCTCCAAGCGAGCGACTACGTCGGCCGCCTCGCCGGGTAGCAAAGTGAGCAAGCGCTGTGGCCACGTTTCCCGAGAGAACCCCTGCTTCTCGCACGTTCGCTCAAAGTTAACCAGGAACAAACCAATGTCCTCTCCAAGCTTAAACGGCCGCATCAGGTCAGTCATTTTGAACAATACTCGTTCTCCTGCACCGTGTGCCTGACTTCCATTACGAGCGCGTTCCATCTCTACCTCGAGACGCTTCATTGCCAAAGCGTGTTCGCGCTCTTCTTTTTCTTTCTGTTCTTTTCGTTCACGCTCATCTTTCTCTTTCTGTTCTTTAAGTTCACGCTCCCTCTCCTCAATGGTCTCAAGGCATTCCGACAGCTCGTCATCCTCAGCTTCTAACTCAAGAATAGCCCTTAGCAGTTCTGGTTTTCTGAGTTTGTCTGAGACATCCAGACCCAACTCTCTTGCAAGCTCCAGCAATTTCGGTTTGCGCAACGACTTCAAATCCATGGCTGCTTTGAATGCTGCTTTCTCTACTGTCTACTATTGTCTTGCCGCAAACTAACCCGGCAGCAACGACAACCACAATTACCAGCTCTGTTTCTGACACTAACAAAAGCCTGGCAAAACTCAGAAGAAGAAAGTCCCGCACTCACCAAACCTCGCAGCCAAGACTTCAGCGCAGTCGTTCCGCTGCAGGCAACCAGTCATCACACAGGGCTCGTTGCACTGCTCCCGGATGGTCGTTGTGCTGCTCAGCATACATTCAACCGCATCTCTTCGCTGCTGGCCTCCGTTGTCGCGATCTCACCGCTGGCAACCAGCTGTTGGGGTCTCGGTGCTGACGCCCGTTATTGCAAATGGGTCGCAAGCCCCAAGGGTAGCGTTGGCCTGGCGGCCTGGGGCACTGGAAGCATCCGAAGGTCCCGGCAAAGCATGAGTAGACTGGTAACAGAACAACTTGTTTATTCTAACATCGCAAAAGAGCGGCCGGTCAGGTCGACCGAAGTGGAGAGACGGGAGAGCACGTAACTCAACAGAACAAATCGGAGCCTCTCTCCTGGCGTCCGGTGGCAGCTGCTCTTATACTCTCGGCGTCGCGGGCCAGAAGGAAGGTCACGGGATGAGCCCACGCGACGGCGGAGCATGAGCCCACGCGACGGCGCGCACGGTCGAGCCGAGAGACATGTTGAGCCGAGTGTAGTGACGCATCGCCAACCCGCCGACGGACAGACCTCCTGGCACCTCACTTGGGGAGCTCCGCTCCCCGGCTGCCGCGCTTTGACAAGCGTGGGCACACACACACACACGCACGCACGAAGACACGTGGCACTGAAACACGCCTGGACACGCTTGGCGGGGAGGCGTTGCGGCGGCGTCGAACGGCCCAAAATGTCCGCCGCTTTGAACGAAGCCCCGGCGTCCGTTGCATCCGCGCCGGCATTACCGCGCGTTGTAGGCGAAACGTAACATGCCTCAGTTCGACGACCAACTGGCTCCACAAAGTACATATAGAGAGTTGAAAGGAAAACAAAAGGCAGCTGTACGTTGGACAACCGTGCTCGATCAGCTATGTACTTTTCTGACGGTTTATTTCGCTTTCGCTTTTCTTTATTCCTTTTTTCCGCGAATGCCTTTCCTCGAACCTGGGCCGAAAGGCGCGCTGAGGTTCAGTGCAAATTTGTTCGGAATTCGGCCGGACCGCTTTCTAAGCACGTTTAAATCTCGCCTACACTGCGGCAAGAAAGAAAGAAAGAAAGAAAGAAAGAAAGAAAGAAAGAAAGAAAGAAAGAAAGAAAGACGAGGCGTACCGAGAGGATGGGCCACGGAATTCAACATCGTGTTTCAGCGGAATGAAGTTTCTTTCTCTCCTGCAGGACGACCGGCGGATATTTTATTATTCTTTTTCGACGCAACGGCGGCGAGGGAAGGAGAGAGAGTCAAATCACAAATAAACAAATAAGAAAAGAATGAAGAGACTATCTGACGACGGGAAAGCGACCGGTAAAATATAAAAGTAAATAAAAACGGGGCTGGGGGGAGGGCTTTTCTGGCGTGCCGTTCCAGCTACTCCTGGGCTTTGAACAAAACAACGAGTTCCGGAACACAGGTTGACCCGGGGGTGGGGCTTAAGAATAAAGAAGAAATGCATCACGGAGTAGCAGAGAACGGTACGGTGAACAGTGCAGGAAAGAAACCAGTGAAGAGAGACGAGAAAGATAGAGAGAGAGCAAGGAAGAGGTAAGGAAATAACGTGGTGCTCCGAGAAATCGCCTACACGAAAACGCTTTCGCGTCTCTGCCGAACCCAAGTTTCGACCTCCACTCGCCTTCCATTTCTCGGGCGCCGCGGAAGAAAAGCTAACGGACAGACGCGCGCACACGCACACACGAAATTGTGGGCCACGGGCAGGACCGAAACGAAATAAAGAAAAAAGGAGGGAGCATTCGGCTACTCCGCCACGGACCGTTGCCGGCGGCGGCGTTGCGCGGCCAATAAAAGGAACAACGCTCGCAGTAGCGGGAATGCAGGACGCAACGTACAAAGAAAGCACCGAGGAGTGATCCGAGCAGGGAGACGAAGAGCGAACGGCGCTTTCCAGCGCGGAACATGGGGACATTTATACGACTTGCAAGCAAGAGCGGTACAACATCGCCTGCCCGAACGGCGTATACAAGTGCAGCTGCAATCTCGCGGAGCCAGAATCGAGGAGACACCGCGAGAACTTCGGGACGAAGCTCCGGCAGACCGCTGCCCTTGTTGGTTCGCATCCGCCCACGACGGAGGCGCAGCAATACGTGGCCAAGCTCCATCGGCGAAGGAAGCCCTGAGGACACTGAACGAGCGCCTCGAAGCACGTGTGGTTGGATAACGTCGAAGCTGCGCCTGTAGCAGGCCGCACACGGACACGCACTGGAGGCGCACAGAAACGATAACGCACTAACTCGGTCACGCATCTGCATACACGAACGGGAAGACAGTGGAAAGAAAAAAGAAATACGAAAGAAAAAGTAAACGCGATTAAGCGATAAATAAATGTGCTAGCGTTGCGTCGCACCTCTTTGAGGTTCCGGATCCGTGACTGAAACCGCGTTCACCACATTCCCATGTGTTGTTCAGGAGCCCGCTCGAAACAGGTCTTGCCTCTTCGAAGAGCGAAGTGCAACTGACGGCGGTGCGGAGCAGACTACCGTCAGTCTCTCTCACTCTCTCTCTTTATATATATACCACGCCACCGGCCCTACACTTCACACACGTACACTTTTTCCCAGTTTGACACGCATATATGCGAACGCGTTTAAAAGAGGCCTTTATCAGTTCAACCGGGTCGGAGACCAAGACGGAAGGAGAAAAGACGCGCGGCCTGGCGTTCCTCTGGGTGCGATACTCATTGGGACAAACCATGATGCCCCGAGCTCGAAGCCTGAACAACAACGAACCTGCGCGGCTAACAATGCGTCTGTGCCTTCGTCGCTTTCGCCGCCCTGCTTTCTCCGAGAGGTTATCACGACGACCAACAAGCGCACGGCGGAACGCACCGCAGTCGTTCTGACCGTTCTGACTCCTGCTCCCAGGGGGAGGGCCGGAAGTTGGCGCTACAGGAAGTGGGCGATTCGGAGCAGGGAGGCGCGTGAAGATCCGCGTCCGAGAAGTGAAGTGGCTGCGCAACTCGTACGCGACGTGCACGTAGCCGGCAATGAACCCCGTGGTGGTAAGGCTGCTTAGCACAAGGAAAGCGTTGCACCCTATTATTTGTCTTTAGGAAAAAAAAAAAAAAACGGAAACAAGATATACCGATACCCTGTCTTTATGAAACATGGATTCAAAAAAAAATTGAAAAACAAGTCAGAAATGTATGTACGAGGGTCTGAGGCAAATGAAGAAATTAAGCGTACATAGACGCCGATCATGCGAAGCGATGGATGAGTGAGTGAGTGAGTGAGTGAGTGAGTGAGTGAGTGAGTGAGTGAGTGAGTGAGTGAGTGAGTGAGTGAGTGAGTGAGTGAGTGAGTGAGTGAGTGAGTGAGTGAGTGAGTGAGTGAGTGAGTGAGTGAGTGAGTGAGTGAGTGAGTGAGTGAGTGAGTGAGTGAGTGAGTGAGTGAGTGAGTGAGTGAGTGAGTGAGTGAGTGAGTGAGGCAAGGAATGTCAGATACACCGACAGACCGATCAGTGTTAACGACCCGAAGCAAAGTGTTGGTTCGAGCTACATTTGGTGACCCGCGGCAACGGATTAACAGCACAAGTACAGACGACAAGGACAAATAGAAGCGAGAGGACGAGCGGTGCCCGGAGCTGCCCTGTAGCAACATAGGTATGTATATATATGCGAGAGGCACCTGCACATAGTGCTCATGTTTTCAACCTCTACTGTTCCATTATAGTGTGCACGAGTAGGTCAGATCACGGACGTTTCAGCCGGAGATCGCACCCCCCCTCCCCCCCGCCCTCGCCCTCATCAGGAGAACGCCATAACCAAGAGGTCAGTGAGGACAAACAAACAAACAAATAAATAAATGAATAAATAAATAAACGAACTATCTAAACCATCAACTTGATATACTCAACATGCAAATTACAACTTATTTACTCATCATGGATACTAAATGCCTACAAGATAGCCGCCTTGAATTCCAGAACACGAACGCTCAAGTTCGCAAATTGGCAAGCCATGTTTATTCCAAGCTCCGATCTGTATGGACGCACCGCAGCCTCACTAACGAGCCCAGACGATCGCGAAGTACAATAGCGAAGTAATAAAAAAATAGGACACTATATGCACGGTTGGCCCATGCGATAAAGTAAAACACTCCGCGTAAAACGTCATTTCTTGCATGAGACCAGTCGACGACAACCACATTGTATTCGAGGAAGTAACCGCGACACTACGGCGTTCATTCACCCCACGTCCGGAAGAAAAGCCAATAAGATGATAATAAGTCGACTGACGTGCGCGGCTTGTTTGTGCAAAAGTTGCAGGCAGGGCCCGGACAAACTCTACAGCAGGCAACTTCGACTGAGTTAAGGCAAACAAGAAAGCCAACGATACAGAGAGAACAAGCAGCGCTCCCGCTGCACTTTCGGTTATTTTCCTTTCAAAAGACGTTCACCGGCGCAGAAGACGCACAGCTGGAGGAACGTTTATAGGAAGCGCGGGCGATAATAACGCAAGAAAAGCGCAAGGGGAACAGAAGAAATTCGGAGGAACTCAAGCGTGGAATCGGCCAATAAGCGCGCGGAAAGAAAACAGAGAGAGAGAGAGAAGGTGAGAGAAAAGAAAAGGAAGTAAGACGTCTATCGCAAGCTACAGCTGCAGAGCTGCAGAAACAGGCGCATCTGCAGGCCGAAACGGCAAAGCATCGATCTAGTGGCAGCAGCAGAAATATAGAACATCTCTTCGTCCAGTTACATAACCGCCCCAGCGCGCCAGCCCGATGAAAGGCGCAGCTACAGTGCGGTAGCAGAGATGCGGCTGGCCCTGCAGCTTCTCAAGACTCGGGCACACCCAGCAGCGTCGACGTCGTCCGTGTAGCCGCGATAAAGACGAGACCCGAGCGCTGAACGCGATCGGCAAGGCGCCCGTGCACCTCGGCCCAAACGCCAGGATGCCGGAGCGTAACACGATTTGGACAGGCCTAGGACGAAAGACGCGCAGGACAGAGATAGAGAGGGAGCCGAAGAGAAATATAATCATCAGAAGTGAAGCCGACACGATAAAAGGAACAGTCGGGAGCGCGCGGGCGTACAGCTGGAGGAACGCTTCAATTTTCGTTCCTCCGGCCCAATGGGTGCGTGCTTTGTTTTTGTTTTTTCACGCTCTCGCTTCACAGCTGCCTGCCGGCGCAGTTCCCGAATTCGAAGCACGTCGCCGCGGAACAGACGGAGGCGCGAAGCCGCACGTGTGCACCAGTCGCTTTCGCGGGAGTTGGCAAGAAGCACGTCGCCGAAAGCACCGTATACAGAAGGAAACGTGCGTGGCCAGAGAGAGAGAGACAGAGACGTTTATTTCATTCTGGTCACCTGTGCGGGCCTACTGGGCGTATTAGGGTGGTAGTGAGGGGCTGCTGGAAGCGGGGGCGAGGGCCGCGACGTTGGTGGCGTCGACTCTTGATTGGGCTCAGTCCGGCTGATACTCGCCTCGGTGACAATGAGGGAAACTTGAAGGTGTTGCGCATGTCGCGAAGCCACATTACGGTATAGGCAAGGCTGTGACGCTGAGGGGGATAATTAGACGTTTATTAAGATGGAATAGAAGCAACACCGTTCGAGCACGAGTCGCTCTCGGGCGCAAGTCTTCTAGCCGTTGGTATCTGCAGACAATCGCTGTACTTCGGCTAGCATGCAGGTACGAAGCCGTATCCGTCGCTCACGATCTCCGCTACAGTGTCGGCCAACCTAGCTCGCAATAACAGTGGTTGTTAGCACTACCTCCTGCAACAAGTCTCTCCCGTTTGAAATTTTCCACAGTTTGCATTCTCTATCGCTGCAGTCCCTACATTCAATGGGTAGCCCTTATGTCACTTATGTATGTCCAAGTATAGCCGCCATAGCTAGTACTCCGCACGGCTGGTATCCACTGGCTACCGTCCCTACGGCCGGTGTTCGTCACGGATGGAATTCTAGCTAACCGCCGGTAGCATAGCTAACGGTCCATAGTTCATAAGGCCGTTGGTCTTCACGGCCGGTAGTTTTTATGCGGCCGCAGCGTATATAGCCCGTGTTGGTCGCATTGAGTCTGCATAACTTTTATAGATTTGAGTTATCAAATATATCACGGGCGACCCTAGCGGAAGTCTCCAGGTCAATTGGGAGCGCCTGGTATCCTTCACCGAGACCTCTAACTGTATTAGAGGTCTGTATTCCCTGTCGGAATACGACCGTCGTTGTCGTGATTCGATCCCACAAGCTCGTGCTGAAAGAGTTTGAAACTCTCCCTCCACTGCAGCATCCGAAGACTCTGGATCCCCAGGCCGCGCAGGATAGGCTCCTCTCTGTTTTAGAGCAGCAGCACGGTTTCGATAATTGGGTCAAACGCAGACAGCACTGGTTCGAACGAGGGACGCTGCGCCGCTGTGGGGCAAATAAAAATGCTTTTGAAAGCAAAATAATCAAAGAAAAAAAAATGATTTTCCTACAAGGAAGAACAAGCAGAATGGATTTTTGGACAAAAAGGGGCCAACAGCAAAATGTAATTAATGAACGTGATCACTATGTTAGTACTACAAATTAGGAATGCTGTTTAAGTCAAGGTGCCGTGGGCGGCCCAAGACGGCTTGGGGACCCACGCTAGTTTTCGATTTTTGGGCATTGGGTCAACGCGAACGCAAGAACCCAAGACTGACTTAGGTTCCGCGCACGCGCACTTGCGGCTAGCAATTACCTTGGGCCCCCAAGCCGCTTGGGGGCTCGATTCCAAAACTCTCTATTAACTTGGTGGAAAGAAGCACGCATGGAGCAGTTTGCGCAAGCGCATTTCTACGCCACGTTTGTCAAATGTATACATACTCTCTTTTTCTCCTGCCTGTGCGGAGGCGTATGCGCTATATAATGTAGACAGGCCGCGGCCATGCACCCGCAGCACTCTTCAGTGGGCGGGCCGCCCACGCAACTATGTACACACGTACGCACGCAAGGCCGTTATTTCGCGAGCACGAACTGCAAAGAGAGACCAACACGCGGAGGCGACCGTGACGGGCTTTGTTTCTTTCTCCGTCGCGCTAATGAGGGGCCACGGCCAGCACGAGCGTGGCGGCATCGCGCTATCGAACGCGCCGCGCCATCCTGTTCGCGACAGGTCGTTTGTACACACGAACGAAACAATGCGGCGGTTGACGGCGAAGAGGAAGGGCACTCGGGAGTCGCGATGCACGACACACTGCAGCCACGAACGAGGCTAATGAGAGGGAAAACGCGGGTTACACGATCTACGGAACCGCGCGCGTTAAAGACTGTTGTAACGTGCGACGGGGGATGTTCGACTAGTTCGCAGAAACATCAGAGAGAGAAAAAGGAGAGAGAAGAGTGTGTGTGTGTGTATCAAGCGACTTGTACGACACGTGTTTGCGCTCCGGTCTGTCAGCTCGTTTCGCGTATCACCGGAAAGCTGTCTAACCGGGGGTCGAGGTAGCAGACAGCGACGCCAACAAAAGGAAACCACCCTAGCCTCAACAACGCACCAAATAGATAGCACGAGGGGCAGGTTATTCCATACAAGTTAACTTCGCTCGTTAGCCACGTGTAATTAGTTAACCTCTACAGGACGACAACTTGAAGAAAGAAGAAAGGCCATGATGGCTTAAACATAGCGGAGTTTCGCTGCTGATTAAAAAGTAATAATAACGAGTTACGCTGCTGTTGAGCATCTTTGGCTACCCCAAACGCGTAAGGTTCAGTAACTACAGCCGCTTACGCGACGACACAAATCCCGCCCAGATTGCAGTGAGCTCGCGAAGAGATGTAGAGATGTCTCATCTGTTGGTAAAAACGTTCCAACGTATGGAATTTCTGATATCTGCAACACAGAATTTTGACAAGCAGCGGGTGGGAGTAGGCGAGTTAAATTCATGCGTTCTCTATACGAAATATGGCAAAGCGTTGCGACGAGTAGGGCCGCCAACTGTAGCAACTTTTTATTGCGACAGCAATTATATGGACATTCCAGGCGCATTTCTGCCGTCGCCGTGAGGTTCCGCATAAAGTCCAAGGGCGACAAAATCGTCGCCGCGCGCCGTATGCTGTATGTGCGAGTGAAAGCGTGCGACGGTGATCCGGCGATCGCGGCTCAATTTCGCGCACGCAAGTGCGGAAAGCGGGGAGGATGCGCGCCGTCTTTCGGATGGCCCGGGCGGCCGCGTGCGCTCGCCCGAGTCGGTGCATCTTGAAAGAAAGCCATCTGCGACGGGGACAGAGTCCGCCCGGTGCTCAGTGTTCTCGCGGCTTAGTTCGCGTTAATGCGAGACGCAGCATGAAGGTCAATTCGCTCGCTGCTGATGCCGTGCTTCCTCCCTCCGGCGCTGTGACAGCGAATTTCTGCGGTAATCGGGTGAGATGCGTTCATGTTTGCTTCTGCGCGCGTGACATCATGCTTGTTAATTTAAATAGTAAGTGAATGTTTACAAGTCTATACGGCCGATAAAACTACTACTCTTACTTCGTATAGCTATCTACTAATTTGCTATCGCAATCAATGCATCCGCTTTCCTACGAAACTGCGACTTTTTATTCAAAAACCCATAATTCCGAATCGCCCCTTCAAGCGTGGCTTTGGAGTATATATACGCGCGCTCTTGAACAACGCCCTTTAGAGCGCTGCTACAAAAAAAAAAAAAGAAAAAGCTCGTCAATGTTGTATGTAATTATCTCTCTCTCTCTCTCTCTCTCTCCGTCAGCATCAGCGTTTATTTAGCCGACCGAGCATATCCCTAGTGAAAAGCGCCGGGCGCCGACAAATGCGCGCGAAATATACCCCATGTGACAAAGTGACCAATTCTACGACAGAACTCTAAACAATCGTGCGCTTTAATTCTGGCGCCAGCAAATAGGCAACAAACGTATCTAGCGAAGGGAAATGTAAACGACGGAAAAAGAAATGTGGAACGTGTCACATTTCTCGCCTGCGAATCCGTCCGTTTAAACCAGTGGCAGCTCCGCGTGTGCCGGCTATCCTAACAGCAGCTTTCAGAACGCCAGTCAAGGTGGTCGTCCTTGTACACTACAAGCACGTGCGCGCGCGCTTTCATGTCGCTAACAATTGCGACGGCACCAGAAGCATGCACCGTGGCACACAAGACCAGAATGGTGCAAAAGCAAGCGATCGCATCGCGCTAGAGCGTTAAAACAAGGGCCGTTAATTTTATACTTAAGTCAAACCTGTTGCACCTTTGACGAAGCACACGGCGCCAATATAACGACCTTACGATCGCCGTAATACGAAAGAAAAGGAGTTGGCCCACGCCCATGCCAAATACGCCCGTCGCCCCACTTCCCCTTCACGCAAGATCGGCGACGTATACCAGGGAAAGCTGCTCTGGCCTGGATCCTCTCAATTTACACCAACAAGCCGAAACGTTACACCGACAAGCCCAAATATCTACACCGATTGATTCCCATGCTTCTTCGTTTATTTCTTTCGTCAACGATGAGCACTATTCGGCGCTCCTGAGTTGAAACTGGAAAGTGAGCAGCAGTAGCTCGTGTATACATACATTGCGTGCGTGTTTGACGTCGACTCGAATCTTAATTTCACAAAGTGGCTTCGTGTAGACGGCCCCAGACTGAGGTACACGATCGATCGCGCTGAAGTCACGCGCGTTCCCGCGCAGGCGGACGGCTTTCCCGCAGTGCTCGCCGCGGCTGCGGCAAAGCAAGACGAACCGGCAGCCCGAGACGAACGCGCCGCTTCCTCCGGCATTTCTTTGAGAATCAGTGATTTGATCAATCACTTGATGGAACTTAAGAATATCGGGGATCAGACTACTCGGAGCTTCATACTCATCTCTTCAGCGCTTGCACGCGCCCTTCGCGTCTCGTGCCATGTCTCCTTATAGCGCTAACGTTAAATTAACGTAAGATACTGTCACGCTGCAGTGACGGTGAAGAACAAGACATAGTGCCCCAAAAGTGTGAGCCAAGGAATATAACTATCTATGGGCGAACATGGCGTCCAAAAGAGAAAAAAAAACGACGATGCGCTCAAATGATAACGATATATCGGCGAGCAGCGTTGTTTGTCGTCGAATCTACCTATTAGGCGTCGAATCTAAACTCGAGGATCAAATCTGGGCGCTATTTGCACACGCGTATACCCGTACATCTCAGAACATTCGCTGGTGCTCACGTATATGTGAATTCGACGATGCATGCAGCACTATTCGCGTCGCGCGCGGAGTACCATTAGACAAAACCATGCAACACTCTGTCGGTACGCAATCGGCGGCATATAACACACACACACACACACACACATTATATATATATATATATATATATATATATATATATATATATATATATATATATATATATATATATATATATGAGCAAGGCTACAAGCTAAACTGAGCATGCATTTAATTTCAAGTTTGGACCGGTGGACCGATCTTCATCAGGGTTAACAACGAGATCAATACGTTATCACTGGCATCAAGCTTGACGTCTCAAAGCTGCGCGACCGGCCGCGATGGACGTTGAACCAAGTGTCAGACTCCCAGTCAACTCCGACTACCGCAGATTCATTAAAGTTAAGCGCACCTATGTCAAAATACACACCGCGCCGGTTTCTTTCACTCGGACCTCCTATCGGAAAGCGGCAGCCGCGAATCGAAACCACCACCTCGTGCATAGCGGCAGGAAACCGTGCAGTGTCCGCACCATGAGCGAGCTCCTCGGATGCTTATGCAGTCGTTATCTATACCGCATAAAACGGTCCGCCAAACGCCTGAAATTCACTTAAGGGGCCGCGATAATGTCAGAAGCCCGCTTGCTGCGGTCCGCAATTTGAGGCTATACAGGCAGGCGCAGCGCACCAACCCTTTTCTCGTCCTCCCCGTCTATTACAACGCTAAATCGCTGCAGCACCGTAGACGCTAATGCAGGCGCCAGGTAGCCAAAGAACCGTATATACGCCGGCAGCGGGTTGTAATTGATTGGCACCGACGCTGCACATTACTGACATTCCATGTGGCGCCAACTTGAAAAACAATTAAGAAAGAAATCCATCTATAAAGAGAGAGAACTATCTATATAAAAAATCTAACTATCTATATATAAAAATATAGACTCAGCTACTGGCTCGGTATTGCTTGAACTGCTTTAACAGTTTACGGCCCATTCTATTCTATTGAACTCGACTACGAAGCAACTACGCTGAGCGATCGAGGCTCGAGATCAAATGAGAAAACGACGTACCTCACTTTTTTTTTTTTTATAGTGGAAGATTAACTGCAGTATCACGTCGCGTTCTCACTAGCTGGCGCACGTACGTGCTCCGGTCAATCTCGGAAACCATGTTGTTGCGCGCGAACGGGCGCACCGCTGATAATAATTATATACTCCGTTTCAAAAAAAAAATTTACAAGTTGAGTTGATGGTACATACAGACAGCGCCGGCAGATCAGAATCGCGATAGCGCAGTCCTTCCGCGAAGCGTGTATCCCCTCGTCGCGGCTTCGTCTCTTCAGCTTCGAAGACCGTCTCGAGTATCTGGGCGAGCAAGCTTCCTGCCCAACACGCGTCTATCGTGAAGAGGAGTATACTTTAGTTCACGGTGCTGTAACTTTAATAGCTCTGCACGGTTCTCTCCAAAGGCACGCGATAAATAAAAGACGCGCGTGACCTTCTCTAACGTAACGGGCGAAGCAACGAATGCGACGGCAACATGTTAGACTATTACGCGAAGTGTAAGGCTCGTAGCTGTAGAGGCAGGATGACCTGAAGTAAACGTAAGCTATTAGAAAAAAAAAAACGAGCTATTGTGCTAGGAGCCTTCCGTTTGAGTCGTGCCACCAAACAATTTCATTTATGCTTACTGACTAAAGCCCACATTCTTTCTTAGCGACTTTACCACCATTCCGTATCGGGTACGTTTCAAATTTCTTACCTGGGCCGATGCCGGAGGTATAGTGCACAGCCGCGCCAAGATAATCACACCATTTTCAAGTTTGGGTTCTGTTACTGTTTCGCACTTCTAATACGCAATTCTGAGAAGATTTAAGCCAAAACGCGCGTGCTATCAGTGTTTCGTTTCGTGACATTTGTTCGCGGGCTGCCAGTCTCAAAATCGCGAGGAACAACTTTGTCAATAATGTAATAAGACTCGGTATGAGCAACCTTAGTGACAAAATGGTGCGGCAATATAACCCGCATACATACCGCATGGCATATAGCATACGTATACCTAAGATACGACGGCAAGAAAATTCGCTAGGAGTGCCCATCTAATACGCTATCGGAACAAAAAAAAAAAAACGATAGAATGCAAGTAGCAAACAGACGCGACCTGCTCACGAATACCGTTTAAGGTCCGCGAATGAAGGGACGCACATACACACACACACGCACGCACGCACGCCACAGCGGCGTCCACTGTCCAGCCGGGGAAGCTCGCTCAAAGGCAGGCGCAGCCCCGGGGCGTGGTTTACACAAGGCGCGAGGAGCGCGCGATGGGCGAGAAAGGAGAAGGTTCTCGCGATGGGTAAACACAGCTGCGCATCGCCGCGCGCGTGCGCGGCCACAGCATCGCGGCGTTTATGGTTCGCTGCGCCCCGGTCGAACGCCACGCGGAGAGAAACAACTGGGTCGCACTGTGCGCGCTGCCCAGTCATGGCGGCGCTTACTTTACGTGGCTTTATTTCCATTTCGCCCCGAGGACGACGCGCTGTGCTCGAGCCGCATGCGCGGGCGAAACGCAACGCCGTGCCGTACTCGAGGCAGGCCAAAGCCTTTGGGCAGGCAGGGCATGCGGCGTATACACAACGGGCTTCACGCAACGCTTGCGCATGAGGGGGGAGGGAAAGACGGCGGCCCTCATTCCTTAACGACGCGTGCAGCATCGGAAAGCACGTACTATTGTTATACGCAGACGTGGCTACAGTCCCGGTTACGCGACGAACTTGACCCTTTTCTCCGGTCAACCCTCGCGAGCACGGGCAGGGGCGCGCGGCAGCCAAGCTCGTTGGGTGTAACGAGCGAGCGCGTTGTTTATTCGTGATGCCACGTACAGGGAGTTTCGGCGAACACTTTCGAGAATTCTTAAAGGTTGCCTGTGGCTGATAGCACAGTTCCAGTTCGTGAGGTGGTCTACTCGAAGCCGCGGACAATACTTTGCAAAAGAAATTGAGATGCCAAATCAACGAATTAATAAAAATTCACTAATTAAGTTTTTAACTAATTACATTATGGCCCATATTGCAATTTACAAGTTATAGCCGTGGAGTTCGCAAGGCGGATTCTACTTGGAACGAATTTTCAAGATCCAGTTTCGATATACAAATTCCCGGATTTTGCGGAAAAAATGCATTGGCATTCCAGTTAATTTAACAAAACATCGTTTCATGCACTGATGCACACAAGTAACTGGAACGCCAATGCATTTCTCCGCAAAGTTCGGGAACTTATATCTCGAAACTGGTGTCATCTTGGAAATTCGTTCCAAGTTGATCCGCCAATTGCGGACTCCACGGCTAGAACTGGTAAATTGCAATATGGGTCATAAGGTTCTTAGTTAAAAATAATGAATTGATGTTTTTAATCATACGATTATGCATTTCCTTTTTCTTTTTTTTTTTTTTTTTGCAAGTACTCTCCGCCGCTTCGAGTAGACCAGTTCATGAACTAGAATTGTGCTATCCGCCACAGGCAACCTTTAAAAAAATTCTTTTAGAACATTCACTGAAACACCCGGTACACGGTGGCACATAACCCGAAAGTATTAAGCAGCGACTTCGCTGCTCCGAGACGCGCATCACGTGAACAAGCATCCGCGCAAATAGTGAACTCGGATACAGTGACGTCATGTTCTTAATTGAACAATAGCGAAATCCGATTACCCTTGTTGATATATAGCATACGCGTACTGCTTGCATCGTACTGAACGAGAAATCGATTGGAGTCAACCCGATCGCAAACCGCCTTCCTAACGACGTTTAGCTCTCTCGTAGCATGCAGTGCAAGTAGCACGAAAGAGCGCCCAAATTGTCTACGACTTCGTGCGCAACTAAAGTTGCCCTTCTCGACCTTGACCGAAACTAGCGGTCTAGGCCTCGACTTTTGCTTTCAAGCTCGAGTCACGTGATCCTATGTGCAAGCGCCTTGCGTGGTCTGAAGAACGTACACTCGGCAAACACCCTTTCCTTAATGAGATACTGCTGGCCAAAATTCTATTAACTGAAACTCGCTGTACAAACACGCTGAGCATGACACTGGTCACCCAGCTAGAGCATACCTGGACATCTTTCGGTATTTATCTTTTCCGAAATGTTATTAAAACGGAATAACTTGGATACTGAAGGATCTAGCTGCCAGCCGACGAGTTTGCTAAACAAATGCATAATCACATGCTACATGTTCTGTATTTCTCGTAAATTGTTTTTGCCGTTAGCTTCGAAAGGGATTACTTTTCGAGAGTTTTTTCTTCCTGCATTTTTTGCGTACTCTTATATGTAGTTCTCGATCGTGAAAAAGTGCTTTTCCGAGCGTTAAAGAAGTCCGCGAATACACGCAAAATTGACGGGCGAGGCCGCACGAGGGACATTGCGTGTATTCGCGAGCCTCTTTCACACTCTGAAAAGCATTTTTATCTGGCACGTACTCAGCAACAGAAAGCTGTATCGGGAGTTTTTCACGTTGCTCTACAATTTTCTCATTGACACTTTTGAGAAGTTGATTAATGGATAAAGTCTAATTAGCTGATTAGGCGGAATGCAAGAATTCATCTGAGTATCTCCAAGCGACGGCAAGCAGCATTACCTTCGTTCTTTCCATCCACGTAGCATTTGCATATCTTTAAAGTTTACCCCAAGTTGTGTGACACACCCTGCATATACCCAGTTGGCGGAGTGAGCGCGACAGCCGATTTCCTGTCAACACAGGCTGTTAAACGCTGCTCAACCATGCGATATGGCGCTGCACACGAATGCAATGTATACATGGACCTTAATAGAACGCCGATCAACAGTATTTTTTACAACGCTCAGAACGCCTAAAAGATCGTTCACAGTCGTCAGTGCCGGTCAACGCGGGACCCGAATAATTTAGTGTTTTAAGCGTTGCGCTTCAAATCGCTACGTGGTTAATTTATCTTGCAGCGTCGCGATTACAAATTCTAGGCAGTGAGCACGTAGGCTACCCAGTGGCCTTCAGCAAACACGGAAGATCGAGGTCGAAGGAAATCAACTGGTAGAAGGTATCATGCACTCACCCCCTTCGCCGATCCTTCCCGTATGCGTCGACACGGCAAGCGTCGCCTGCTGGAGGATCTGAAAACGCAAGAAATTGGAGAAGCTTGATAAGAAAACCCCAAGCAGCCAAATTCGTCGACCCAGTTGTATTCGCAGCCACCGGGATAAGGCACTTACTGCGAAGACCACTGTCGTGAGCTTCCCCAGTGGCGCATGTAAAATGTGACTGCGCACACGCACGCACGCACATGCACACGTCCGGTGCCACTGGTCAAAACTGGAATGGTATACGGAAATAGCAAGCTACCGATTCGTGCGATTTCTCGAGGAAGCCGGCAGAGAGACTTTAGCAGCAGTTGGGTGGTTCGGGCTACTTACTCTACACACAGACGGCCACAACCCCGCATGTGGCTCAACTATTTGCGTGCCCCCGTGTGACGTACGCAGTGTCGCACTGAGTGACGTAGTGCCGCATATTCGGCGAGTTGAGGCACGCCGCGCCTTCATTGATCGAGTTTCATTTACCGAATGAAACGACGTTGTCGTGGCATGCAAAACGTTGCGTGTGCAAAGGCTCGCGTTACCGCGGCTACGCGCATGCAGCTTTGCACGCTGCGAGAGACGCCCCGCGTAACAGAGGGAAACGTTGTAATTCAAGGTCGAAAGTTAAACTTGAATCGTGCAACAAACAGCCACCTCCCTTCGCGTCTGTTTTTTTTTTTTTTTTCACTTGCAGCGAGCCTGAAACGCAGGCCGAACAAGCACTCTCGTGTCTTGTCCCTCGCAGTGCCTGCCCACGGCAAGGGAGGAGGAGGCTCGAACCCGGCCGCAACCACAAGCCTCCACCGCGAAACCACCTGCCTTTACTTTCTTTCCTCCTTTTTTGCTTTCTTTTTTTTTTCACGAGCGATTTGTTACCGGAGGCAGGTCCACAATGTGCTACAGAAACCTAGCAAGCCCCGTTCGGTGTGTAGCAGTATGAAACGTGACACAAAAGCGTCCGCTTGAACAGCACGAGCGGACCAGCGCGCTGGCGAAATCCTCCAGCTTCGTCAACACCACCGCAACAAAAGGAGTTGAGGAAAAAAAAAAGAAGGAATAAAGATAGTTCCGCGAGACGAAATAAAACCAACCAGAGACGCGCGCGCCGCGCACACACAGACACGCAAACCGCACTCGGCGCAGACACGTCAAAGCGACGGCGAGTGAAAAATGGTCCCGGAGACCAGAAACCGCAGAAAGCGTCGTCGCCGCCACCGCCGCCTCGCCGCGGGCGCCCGACCTATAGAAATCCGCGCGCGCCGAGCCGCGGATTCATACTTCAATCGCGCGCGGATCCGCCTCCACTTTGTCGCCTCGCCAGGCGCGGTGCGCCACGTACAAAAGCACGCCCGAGTGCGGAGCCGCCTTCCACGTCTCCGACCCTTCGCCGAACAGCTTTCGCACGACGTGCCAGCTAGCCGACTATACAGCCGGAGAGACGTCAGTTACATCGAATCGAAAACGGTGACTCGTCTGCCTGTGCCCGCCTCTTCAGCCTCTCTCCCCCACATCCGCGTTGACAGGTGCCCGTCGTCGCGACTTGTCAACACAGCGAAGTGCATCGTTTTTCCTCCTAATGATCACCCAATCCGAAAACGCCTCGCCTAATAGATTTCTCGCGCGACAATGAGCGAGAATTCCGTTTGTCTCGCATTTCTTCTTTCCAATTTTCTTTCTTTCCTACCATGGAATGAGGCAAAGGCATGTCGTCGTCGTCGTGGAGTGTGAGGCGGGATATAAGCTCGCGTCTGTAAATACACTGACGGTGCCCTTCTGAAAGGAACACGGTCCATTGTTACGTTTACGCGCGTGATCATCGACTAGCTTCTTTCACAATAGAGTCTCCATTCTTTCCGCGGCGCTCGGAGCGCCACGTGACTAACGTTTGGCCTCTAAACAGCCAGCGTCTGAATTACGTGCACACATTCGAGGCGAGCGTTTAAACTATACGAGCGATAGCGAGAGCCGTGAACTGCAAACTCGCGGACTTTCCTTGTGCACAGCCCTCGTGTATAGTCAGAAGACGACGGGGCTGAGAAAAACGGCGGCAGCTTGGACAAGCAACGCCACCGTTTTGGGGCTCGGTGCGACCAAACTATATAGTGCACATGGAAAGTGGCGTTTGAAGAAAAGGCGCGCCGCGCCATTCAGTAATTCCTGCAGAAAAATTGAAACTTTCTCTTCGTCAGGATGTAGCGAGGATTACCTCTCGCTCCCCTGATAATGCAAGCGAAATCTGGTGGACCATACCCGAACTATACAACGACACTGTACAGCACGTTCACATTCATCCACTCGTAGTGTATGCTGCTTTCCCACCAAATTTGTCGTAGCGCAAGTTTCTACATATTAGTTTTCTTTTCTTTTTTTTAATTTGCGATATGAACCAGTTAGCCCAGCAAACGCATTGTTATGCTATACTTCTCTACATTCTCTTCGAAGCCCTGCTTTTGAAGAGTTGCAATGCAGGCAGTAGGTATATACAGGCAACGCAAGCCGCACCAACACTTCTAGCGGAATAACAGCTCGACCAATCCCAGACTCGCTCGTGACATTGCGTTTCGTTCGACGCAGAACGACGACAGCCAATCACAGGCAAGAAGCGCGCGTGTCCTGCAATGTGAAAACTTAGAGAGCTGATGTGCTGCTTAATACTACCACGAATTTCAGCCAGCTGATTTCAAGTCTACTGCAAAAGTGCGATCCATCAGAACACAAATCGCGCCGGCATAAAAGACGGCGCAGCGAATGTAATGGAGTCCGTTTCAGCATCATCTCTACAAAGTAATTTCGTGACGCAACCGGCAGTAAATGGGTATAGTATCGAGTTTCGTCCGTTTCGTGACCGTATACACGAAAAAAAGAAGAAAGAAAGAAACAACAAAGTGAACTGTGAAACAAAGTTTAAAACATAAGGACGAAATGTAGTCCGCCAACACAGTGCGGACGTGTCAAGAAAAGCAATCAGAAAGAAAAAGAAAAACTTAGCCCGCAAGGCGCAGCTCTGCATCATTGATCAACCGGATCAGAGAACCCTGTTCGGACGGTCCGCATCGCAATTTGCTCGAGGCCGCGCACTTCTCCCGAGTTTCCTCGGACTCTAGCCCTATATAGGTCTGCGAGACGTCTACTCGAGGAGCTCACGGATGAAAAAGAGAGAGTGAGAGAGATGGGGGCGGGGGCGAAGTGGGCGTGACGGAGGAAGAGCCGGAGCGCCTTATCTAAGGAGCGCACACCGCGCGTGAAAACGCACCCCGAACGCAACGGCACGCAACGGTTACCGCTCGCTTAGAGAGAGAGAGAGAGAAAGAGAGAGAGAGTTCTGGCTAGTCGCGAGCCGCCTGAGATGCGCGATTAGGCAAGCCGCAACCCTCCCATCCCCGAGTTCATTCCGGAGAGAGAGAGATTCTTGTTGGAGGGAAGAAAAATTGGGGTAAAAAAAGACGAGGGAAAAGAATTCGCCGACGCGATGCGCGACGGAAATCTTTCACGCGTACGTACAACGGTTGTCTCGAAAGAAACCACGCGCGGGGCACCCCAGTCAGCCAGCGAGCGTGCGGAACACGTCTACGCAGAGAGTTCTCACGAGACACTGAGCGCATTCCGGGAGACCAGTAGCGCATACGTGCCGGAGCCAAAAGAACATGCACACCGCGGACGCGAGCCAGCGTGCCAAGTTAGACCGCGACGGGTGGGAGCAGGGCTGGAGGAGGAGGCCCGGTCACGCGAAAGGAGCAACCCGACTGGGGAAGAAAGGCGCGGGAACGCCCGGCAACACAAGAGTTGCACCGGAGCAGGACGCGCGCGTTCCGCCGGGGATGAGCCAGACCCGCGCAGTAATTAGGTTTCCTCGACTCTACGAATCTCGTTGCGCAAGGGTTGAGGGAGCGCGCACCAAGTAAGCGAATAAGTAAGTAGGTCACAGCACGAACACGGCTGCCTGCGTGACAGAGCGAACAGACGAGGCAGCGAATGAACCAGGCGCGGCTCGTGGCACGAGACGTACGAGGTCGAGAGAAAAGAAAAAACGGAGGACGTCCCCATCCGTCGCAGCAATCGAGTTCTCGCGAGTGAATCAGTAAGCAGGTGAGGACCTTAACCAAAATCAATCTACGGGGTCAAACAAAATAAAACGTCCCCTATACTAGGAGGTGCATAAGGATTGGTTTAGCTTGCACCGTAGCGGCAGAAGCCCACCAGAGTCGCCGACCTTATCCCAACACGCCCTCTCGAGTGTTTGCGCCGCTTTTCGAGAAGGTTCTTTCGGTGCTGATTTGCGCGTCTGATTAGCGAGGAGGCCTTCAGAGAGTCCCTCGACTCCGCCTAATTTCCTTCCGAGACAACGAAGTGAGACGCCTGAAACGCCACGCGTATCCGGCGCACGGTTTTCTACGCGTGCTTTGTCAGCCGCGGCCACAGCGTTGCTTAAAGCAAGGGCCTCCCACACATACGTCGATCCGGTTCACGCGGATGGTAATGAGAATAAATTATTGTGTTTCGACGAGACACCGACAGGTGGCGTACAGTAAAAAAAGATTGGGCAAGTAATTTACGACATTAACTGATCTGGATTCCACGTAATGGCGAAGGACGACGTAAGAAACAACCTTTTTGAACGTAGGAGGCTAAAGAAACAGAAACAAAGCGACATTGAAATTCGGTTCCGCATCCCCGCCCACATCATTCGTACGTCCTCCCACACCCCATCCCCTCCTTTCTTTCCCCCTTTTTTTTCTGCTAACATAACGGGAAATAATTGCCTCTCCTTCAGCAAGCAACTCATGGCGCACAGCAATCAGAAACGGCCATGACATGCGAAACGAGTTGCGTGCAGAGAAAAACTCTTCGAGTGCCAAGTCGTTCACGCGTAACTTATTACGGTTGTATCAAAAACAAGGAAGAACAAAAATTAAGAAAAAAGATCACCAACGCCAGCGTACAGCTCCTTCTTTCACTATCGCACACGGAGCGGCTGTACGTTTAATGAAAATAAAGAAATCTCAACAGAACAGTAAGGAAACAATGATTTCGCTCGGTCCAGTGAATTCCCAAGTTTTCGATGACAACACAGCCTTGCCAGCTCATATAAACGTATTTCCGCTTGCGCTTAGACGTAAGCGCCGACATGCGCTGTAATCACAGGGAACTTCAACAGAAAAAAAGGAAGGAGAAAAGAGACTCCGGGAATTAATGCTATGCAAAAGTATTTTGCAGATAGGTGGCTATCTGTACCATTCGGAGTTCCGCGAGGAGTTATCAAATGGCGCAACATGTCCTCGTAAGGTGAGCAAATTGTGCGCGTGACGACAACGGCGGTTGGATCACGACTGACTTCACGAACGTACTCTTCCGTCAATGGTACGTGACAGTATGCTCCGACTGGGGCCGACCCACAAGGCGGTGCATTGTCACACGAAGTCTGAACACGCTAGCCTCCCTTAGGGAAGAATGGGGGAAACTGGCTCGCTGTCGCACGAAGGAACGCTGCATGAATGCTTGTATGCTACATGCGAAGTTACGAACGCTCCAACCGTTTCAAAGCGCTAGAGCGTCCACCTGGTAATTGAGAAGTGTGGTATACGGTTCTCATTATGAAGACCCTGGGTATTGCGTACCCAAGGTTAGAGGACGCAAGCTGCCGGGTCCCGATTCAAATCCCCCCATGGGAGATGTAGTCCAGCCCCCCCCCCCTTTTTTTTTTTGAAAAGGCCCGAAACAAGGCGAGACAGGTTCGATAAACAACACAAATTGGCTGATAAGAGGCGAAGAATGTTTCGCACTAGACGCACATATTGCAGAGTTAAACGCGGCAGCTGGAAATATCACGCGGAGTCGCGTCACACGCTGTCGCAAACAAGATGTGGCTCACCACCCAGCAGGTTTACCGAGGAGGCGGATGAAGAACAGTTACAGAATATGCATGCCTCCTCTAACGAACGCCTAACTGAATGACGCGCATTAGAATACGCCAGCGCTCCCAGCTAAGCAGCCATGCTTCGGCAGGCGTGGCTCGCAACCTGCATCGGCAATACAGTCTCCGTAGAAACTACGCAGCTGGACGCCAACAGGTGAAACAGTGCGGATAAAACTCTCGCAGAGGCCTTTGCAGCATGGCCGTCATCCGCGGATCTCTTTGCGCACAAGACGAGCTAACGAGCGCGTGATGGATCCCTGCCGCGGAACTTAACACTATCAGAATAAAGTAATCTTAGGCACGGCTTTCCGAACGCTGTCGCTATAGTTCCGAGCCTCTTTCAGCAAAGGTATCATGACAGGCTACAAATGAGGTGCCTCCCTATCCTCCTTGCCCCAATTTTCGGCAACAAACGAAATGCTGTTAGCTGCCACGAAAAGCTACACCGACAGCTGGCGCGACAGTAACTACACTTGTCTTCCGTTTTGTTATTACTTTAAGCGGTAGGCTCGCCACAGCAGACACGCAAAGCGCGTAGCACTGTATAACCAGCGGCTAAAGGAAGAAGAATGATGACGTGCCGTATAGCACACTCCCATTGCTGTCCGGTCCAAATCAGTGCATGCTTTCAGGTCGCGCACACGACGACGTTAATTGGTCACGTCGTGACGGCCTCTGCGGGTTTAAACGAGTATAGCCCCTTGTGTGGTCGCGAAAGACGCTATACGTAGTTCGCACACATCGACGAGGTTCGGAGGTGAAATGCCCCAAGGGAACCGAAACGTTTTCCAAGATTGTCCGTTGCCCCAATCGGCCCATTCACAGAATCGGTTAGAGATGGCGCGCCGCTCGAGCAGAAGAAAAGGCGACACGCGCCAGGCACCTCGCGTGCGAAGGGTTCACCTCCACCGCCTGTCCGCGCTCTCCTATATACTGAGACCCGCGCTTGAAAGGCTGCCACTCGAGCATGCGGGATTCCGCAAAAAGGGCATTTATATGTTCGGTACACCAGGCACGCGGTTTACGCGTGCCTTAATAATGCAATGCCTCAACAGCACAATAAAGAGCGGACAGCCACAGCTTAGCTTAAGCTACATACACCCAACCGACCTTGCCTCAACGCGAATGTGCAGCGAACCTATACCTGCAAATGCGAATTTCGAAACGAGAGGAGTGTGCGCAAGAATAATAGTAACAAAGCGTCGAGTTAAAGCAAATGCGCGGCCAGCGGCCGCTTCATTGGCGCCTGCAGCCGCTACCACCTTATGCAAATTTAACCCCTCGCTCCAACGGCAATCGCCTCCCCTCCCCCTCCTCTCAGGCCGGGGCCATCCGGGCAGACGCACTTTGCTCGGCTCAGCGACCCCGTCCAAGCGCGCTCGCCACCTCGCCTCTCACCGTTCGAACTGCACAGGCGAGCGCGCACACACACATCACGGGGCCGCGCGGAACGAGGCAGTGCAGCGTGCCAACAACTACGCGCACGTTGGCGAAGCGAGTGTGTCAATCCTGGCCTACGCAAATTACACTCGCACTGTTTTACCATAATTATTATCTATAATTTATTATAAACGAAGGCTTTCTTTTCCTGCCTCCGCGGGGTTTATTTGACGTGGTTGGTTGGTTTTCGTTTCCTCGCCGAGTAAGAAATGGGTCAATCCTGGAGAGCACTTAATCAAAAGTGAGCCGATTCCGGACACTAACAGTAAACTGGGTCTATCCCGGAGATATTGAGATTGTTTAAGCGCAGTAACGGACGGGCACACGCACGTAGCTATGGCGCGGGCAAACAAGTACACAAGTTGCAAATAAAATAATATTGCGCGCAATACACAGTATTATGTTTGAATAGTATTAAGAGAATAAATGATTCAAAAGAGCTTCGCTTAACGCAGATTCCAAAGAAGTGAGCTGGACCTGCCACAATTTTCTTTCTCTCAGTTTCTTGCGTCTCACTCTTTCTCCGTCGCGATCGACAACTCTGTGGCAATTGGACCGATTCAAAAAAAGAAAGGAAGGAAGAAAAAAACGAAAAGGAAACTGCCGAAGAAAATTTATACCGCGTACAGAAGGTGCCTTTTTTCCATATTAATTTTGTCATAATAGCATTTGTCTCTGACCATGCAGTACTTGTACCGTATACGGGTTACAGGCCGCGTCATGCTGAATGATCACGTTTTCAGCCCTTATACCACCGACATCTGAAACATACCCTTGTCCTCCTCCTGTAACACGTCCAGGTCCGAGCAATACGGCACAAGAAGCCCGAGTTGGACGGCGAACAATCTATGGTGTCACCGAGCCATATGGTTAGATTACGAGGTTTTACGTGCCAAAACGATGATTTGATTATGCATGAGGCACGCCATAGTGGGGGAGACTCCAGAATAATCTAGACCACCAAAGGTTCTTTAACGTGCACCTAAATATAAGGCACCCACGGGTGTTTTCGCATTTCGTCTCTATCGAAATGCGGCCGCCGTGACCGGGATGCCGAACCAGTTCGATGTCACCATGGGCAGTTCGTCCCATACAATTCTGTCTTCTAACGCATCCAGCCGCTCACAGGCCCGATTTGTATCCTGAGGCAAGACCCCATCGAAGAACGCACACTCAGGGCGTATATACATATGCCGATCGATCAAGATGCATTAACTAAGAGGCGCGTCCCGAAACAAGCAGGCAGCATGAAATGGAAACGAAGCGCAAAAGACGTGGACGAATGGAAGACGTGGGAGTCGCACAGACGCAAGGCACCTGCGTATAATGTAGCTTATAATGTCTTCCTTTCGTCTTTGTCACTCGCGCTGTTTTAGCATTCCCATGGTGCCCAGCCAACTAGCCCAAGCTTTTAATCCTATAGGCCCAGCATCGCCTGGAGTGTCTCGGTTACGCATCAGCGAAGGGCCCATGCCTGCATACCATCATAGTCTCAACTTCGAAATGCCGTACACAGCAGATCGATCGACCGCAAAAGTAAAGATCTTCGACGCGCACTCCCCAGAATTCTCCGAATACCATACATTGGCACGTTTTCATTTCGCATCCATCGAAAACGCGGCAAACACCCGGACTTAGTCACTTACGGGTTGCGCTAGTCACAGTTATGCTGCGCGAGTATATAGTTGGATTGGCAAGCATTTCAACCCTCCCAATTTTCCCGCACCGCCTCTCTCCTTCTCCACCTATACACCTGTCTGTCAACCAGCACAGCTTCACTTCGTATATACGCCGCGCCTCCGCCTCTTACCCTTGCTATCTTGTCCGCCAATCCAACTCCGTTTCCAGGATGACGCGCCCCTGGCGAGTACGCATACATACATATCTGCACAAGTGAAGGGGCGCCGTATAACCGCCGGTTTCTGTAAACATTATTCAATTTCGAACGGCGAATGGCGCACGCGCGTCTTGCATCCAACGAGACCATGACACGAAACGCAGGGATGACCGGGCGCCATCGGCGATTTCTCGCCAGGCGTGCGGGCTCCGAAATCTCGTTTCGCTTGACGTTCTTTTATTGTTAGTTTTTGTGTGTGCCTGTGTGTGTGTGCCACCACAACTTATCCAGCAGCGTCGCGCGACCGATACCGCCGCTCCCCACACCCCACGTGCGTGGCTCGAGCCATTTTCGCGAGAGCCGAGATGCCAATCGAAACGGCGCCGGCGGGATGAAGTATGGAGGCGGGGAAAAAAAAAAAATAATGTCCCGCGGCAGGCGCCAAGAAATAACGTCCTATATATGGCTGGGCGATCGACGTTCTTGGGCTACGCGTGCGCTTGAACTGCGAACGTCTACACACACAAGAATAAATAATGTATGATAATAAATTTAAAAAAATAATGTGCGAGGCCATGATGGTTGAAACGCAGGTATGCGAAAAAAAAAAAAAAAGGTCATATTCTCCTGACAGCCCAACCCTGCAGGCTTGACGAAAGGAACAAAATACAGAAACCGACAATAGCGAGGGATATAGCGAACGAGATCTATAGTTCCATATACCTGTCTTCCACGCATATATGTATTCTGAATACGCGTCCATCAAACTTTTGATTAATTTTATATATCTTTCTTTTTTATGCCATTATATCAGCCGGGAGTTATCTCACTCTTTCTCTCACTCTTTTCTTGCCTGCAGCCACGTTCCATCAGCCTAGGTTGGATATTTACATTCCTAGCATTCCCTCACACATTTCCCCTCCCCTTTTCCCCTTTATTTCCCCAAAACCTCACCAAACTGGCGCCGGCAAGCAGCGCTTAGCTCCCACCACTTACGCTGCTTCGCCCTCCCTTCCCAATAACCCCGCCTGAGCGTCAAAATTTCGTCGCTGCTGCAGGCGAAGAGGGGCTATGAAGAGAACCTACGGAGTGGCAGTCCACGTAGCCGACTATGCCGGGACAGGTGAAGCGAGGGGGCAATGGTATTAGCATGGACAAGAAAAGAGACTTCTAAAAAAGGGAAGACCTGACACGTCTACCTTGTCAGGTGTATTAAGCGCCTCTTATGAACCGACACCAAATCGCCCAGTTTATCACTCTAATCAACTTCAGCTTTTCTTCTGCCTCTCCCCTTTTTTCTTTCCTCTTAGAAAATACGTTGCAGTTTAAAAGGACACGAAGAAGCACTGTTGTTAAGGCTAAGCTACGTTGGTAAATTACACATTCGCAGCAGCGGAAACATCAATCTTATGTGTGAGAGGGGCCTCGCTAAGCAAGAAAAGGCGACACGACAGACTGTTTGGAAGTTACTGAGATACAGCTTTTCGTAACGCGATATCTGCACAGCACTTGCTCAGTACTACTACTTTGTAGCTTATAAATAAGCGAAGAAAACACAGCAGTCTAAAGAAACCGATGGAACTTTCTTCTGAAAGAATACGTACCACCCATATCTCCTAAATACGCGAAATAGCAGGGGACCATGGGCGAGTTGGCGGAAGTTTACATTTGACAAGCAACAGCGCCAACTATATATAGACGGGGACAGAGAAAAGAGCGAAGAGTCGGCGCTTATTGTGTTGTAACCCTCTTTCCTGCTGCTCGCCAAATATATCCTAATGCGTACGAAGTAATCAGTGTCGACATACCAACGTACGATCGCTGCGTTGACAGTTCGGAATATAAAACATAACCTTGCCCCTTGGTTTTCTCCGATGATAAGACACCTTTCTTCGCCGAAACAAATGCCGGTTGAGCCTTGCGAATATATAATACTTGGTCCAACTTAGCTTTGCCATTAGTATCTTCATTACAAAATAAAACATGGAATCGCTATTCGCTGCCAAAATGTGCACCCCGGCTGACACGAGGCTTGAGCGCTCAACGATATAGGTTCGTCTCGGGCGCAGCTCAACTCTCCATACAAAACTCAGATCTTGGTTTAGGCAATCTTGGTTTGAAAATGTGTAGCGCATCCCTGACAGAATGCAAGGCAAAGGCCGGACTAGAGCACAAGCGTGCTTCTCTACCGAGCGCGCGCGCGCGCGCGCTTGTATACTCCAGCTCGGCCGTAGTAAGGGCAAATGTCTCCCATGGCATGTGAACTTCACGATGCTCAGTCTCGCTAACCTTGTTCGTAGTACAGCGAAGGCGGCGCGTACTACGATACACATTAAACGCGCAAGTCATTGATGGACTGGCAGATGTTCTTGCTCAATGGTACTCAAGTTTCTTCCGTTCCGAGGAGATTGCAAACTTGAGCGATGTGCAGCTCATGCGGCGCACGGTAAGCGACAGAGAAGTTCGTCCTTCTCTATCGTCGCCGCGTGCCCGGTTTGCGGTCGCTATACGTAAGTCACGTAATGTGTCTCAGTTTAAGTCATCTTAAAAATAACCAGGCAGTTTTTCTTTTTGCTGTCGCTTATGGTTGCAAATACACGAACGTCACACTCCCCCCCCCCCCCCTCCCCCCCCGCATATAGCGTACACAAAACACCGCTACTGTATTGCCGCACCTGCGCTGAAATGTTTAACCTGGCCTCAGTATCCTAACTCGTCAAACAAGCTGCCGCGGTCTAGTGGTTAGAGGACCTGACTCGTCAATGCGAGTTCGAATCCTACTTTGGGGCACTTCTTATTTTTCAGCTCAATCATTTTTTTTTTCTATGTCAGCGTATAGATGGCTAATTTCGTTCATTTCTTTCTTTGATGAGATTCGGAAAGAATGACATTTACTTGCCTGAGGAGCATCGCAAAAGAGCAAATGTTAGTCCTTGACGGAGGAACCGCATCGGGAGTAACAGTTCATCCCCTCGCAATTACACCCCAAAAGGAAGAATGGTTGGGGCAGGTCAGTTAATCCCCAAAAAGGAGTAAGATCGATACCGCTTTTTATCCTTTCTTTTTTTTTTCCTCTTAAGAGTGTATACGGTCGGTTCGTACGCCTCATAACAGTATGTATAGTGCACAGAAGTACTGGGTGTTCCGGATTTCTTAACAGATGTGGGCTGGAGGTCGATTGCCACATTCGGGAATGGTAGTGCACAAGGTCATTCGGCGTCTACATATACCAACGACGTTTATCTTGACGTCACACTGCACACAGAAAAAAAAAAATACGAAGAAATTAATCGCACCACTGTCCAAGCGAGGCAGCTGCGCCTATAAACCGAATACAAGCTAGTCCACGGTCTAATTATGGCGATCACGAAGGAGCAGGATTGCACGCACTGGGCGTTTCCCACATGCGCGGTGCAATTGCGCTTCGACGTCCGCAGCCTATGGGCTACGGAGTGTCGGGACATCAGTCGTCTCCACTCCAGTCTCACTATGACCTCCTCGTGGAGCTCAAACTGTCACGCGCAGGTGTCGCCAGCCATGAGGGGGATAGGGGGGAGGGGGAGAGAAGGAAAAGGGGAGGGGGCGGTTCCCGTTTCGAAATTCGATTCGATATCGGACTGGCGATCCACGCCGAGTCGCAGAATGAGGAGTTTCCACTCGGCCAGGCAGTAGAAGATGAAGAAAGAAGGAAGGCAGGAGGAGGGTAAAGTGAAGAGGCTGCACGGGAAATAAAATAAAAATAAAAAAGCGCCAAGGCGCCGGCAGCAGCAGCAGCGCGAGCACACAGAAGCGCTTGTGCACCTCCATCCGTGCGCACAATATAGGAAAGTCCCCCTTTGGGCTTCTTGCGGTCATTTTTGTTTTTCTTTGAGACGTACAACGGGGTTGAACGAAACAATCGCTAAATGCCTCAGCCCGAAAAGTGGAGAACTAAAAGAAGAAAATAAAGGAATGGAATTATGCGGACGTTCTTTTAACGGTGGACCAGCGAAAAGAAACAATGTGAGTGCGACAAGAATGGAAATCACGAAAAGAACATGTAAAGCGGCAAACGCGAAGTTCGGATCGATGACAAACGCGGCACACAGGGGGAAAACGCACTCAGAGAAGGAAACCAGGCAGTCATGCCGCATACGCCGCCACAGTCCGAATCCACGGTATATCTAATATGTTGCAAAAGATGACAGAAAAGGAACGCTTCGCAAAAAAAAAAGGGGGGGGTGTTCTATACTCGCAAAATGACTGCAAGGAAAGAAAAAAAAACGACCTTGCCCCCCCCCCCCCCCCCACACACACACCAACACACACACGTTTATTTTTTTTCTTAGTTGCAAACCGAAATGCATCAAAAGCAACGAAGCAAACGATTATTGTTTAAATAACAGCGCATTTCGAAAAGGAACGGTCGGAGGCGCAATCAACTCGACCCTATAAATACGCACGGTTCACTTTAATCTTGGACTGGCGGGACAGTTGCCTGAACGTCTTCCATTGTTATGCGTGCCAGCAGCATTTAAGATATACTGCCCCGCGAGGCCTCAAACGCTGCTGAAACGGAGGCGCCACGTCCCGCTGCCAATCCCGCTTAGCGCGAGAGGAACCGGCTAACAAGCAGCGGACTCCGCCACCTGCAGTGCCAGCCACCGAGACCAGCTTCGCGACGCCGTCAGAGTGCTCGGGTTTAAACACTGCCCTCCGAAGCTCCCCCTAGCTTACCTCGACTCCACGCGAGGGGCTCGAGAAGTTAACAAGGAGGGGAGACGAGGGCACAGACTCGAACGAGAAAGACGTGTGGCAGGCACTGTTTTAACGCGTTGGGGGCCCCGAGTCCCAGAACATCAGGTGTCGGCGTTGGCAGAGTTGTCCGTGAGCGAAAATTTCCGCATGTATTTACATTTACGCCACGCCTTGCCACATGACATGCGGTACATGCGGGTTACATTGCCACACCATTCTATCGGTAAAGTTGCTCATACCTTGTCTCCCGTACTAGAAAAAGTTATTCCACGAAAGTTTGAGAATGACAGCCCACAAAAGATCTCATGAAACAAAACACCGACAGTGCAAACCTTCTATGTCAATTTTTTTTTTCAGATGTATATATTAAAAGTGCACCAGAATAAAAGAGACCTGAAAATTATGTAATTCCTTTCGGCGCGGCTATGCACTACCACGGCGATCGGCCCACGCAAGAACGACGCTTCCACCAGAAAGCTCACCTTCGTGCATAGCGTTCGCCGCCAGTGTTTCCCGGTAAACATTAAAGTTACATAAACTGCAGTAAGCGGGAAGCTTGAGAAGCAGTGATGTATCTGAATGGCACCGCGTTTTTCGTCCTGCACTGCGATATTCTTTTTCTTTAACCCAGTTCCCGCATTAAAACAGCTAACATCCTGCATAGTGAATGCTGTTGGGTGCATTGTGTTGCTATGCCAAAACACACAACGTCTCCCACGTAATGGGCGGCCGCTAAAATACATTCCATCAAAACACTTTCAACATGACACCATTAGGAACCGCGCGCACTGGAGTGTCTGTGGAAGCATCGTTGCTCAAGGACTCCAGATATCGTTGTCTGCTTGCCCGAGCAGCCCAGGCGCGTTGCCAAGTCGCGCTACAGAGTGCAGTTATAGATCCTTCCATTCGCAAAGTGGCTCCAAAACTTTGAGAAGCTGCGCCAAAATTTCGCCCTTGGCAACTGCTACCCTATACAGACTCGAGCTCACGCTTTCTTTCGAAAACGTGGGATGAAGTATGCACAGGCTGTTTTCGCGATGTAAACTCTTTAACACCGCACGTCATTAATTGATCGATCTATCGATCAATTAATGACGTGCGTGTCATCCTCTCGCTCGATACTCGCCAAATATAGAGAAGCCTTTCAGCGAACACTGTGGATGACACGACACACCCACGAACCTTCTCGTGTTGCGTCAACTTGGACACCAAAGTTGCACAGCCAGTACTATTTGTTTGGCTTTCTCGTTTTTCATTTTCTTCGAATCGCGCTCACCGACAGCAGAGAGGAACTGTTAACTGATGCCTAGCTCTTATATTTATTGTATACGGTAGCTCGAGTTCGTCTTCCATACGAGTCTAGCACGCCACGAAAAAAAGGTAAAAACGAAAAAAAAAAAAGAAACGTTAGTCTGCTAGAAAACTATAAGAACGTTTATGAAAACAACCGATCAAGTTGACAAACGGGAGATGAACGGCCGAGTGTAATGACGCAGCCAGCTGCAGCGCGCACGGCGACATGACGAGGCCTGGAAGACGGGGGGAAGAAGAGAGAGAAGAAAAAACAGAAGCAACGAAAACAACAAGTGATGAACGGGAAGAGAATAATGACGAAGGAGAAGGATCGATGAAGATTTCTGAAGCGCCGGAAACAGGTTCCGCCGGAGAAAACAACATAAACGACCGAGCGCCTGAAGAAGACAGGAACGGGAAGACGACTGCGGAGTCTGGTGTATACAGGACAAACCTGCGACACCAACGGCAGCGTATGTATGGTGTACTATTACTGCACACAGACAACGCATGCCAGCGTTTTTTTGTTTCTTTTAGGAAGGAGAACCTCGAGTTCTCTTTGACCGGTATTAAGAGATGGAAGGAACGATGAAGTAGTGGAGAAAGAGTAAAAAAAATGGCGGCAGAGGGAGAGTACAAGGACACACGAGAAGCTGTAACGAGCGCGCGTGGAAAGGCAACCAACTGCTATACGAAACGAGACACGAAAACGAAGCCTCTTCTTCCGTAGCGGTGGTCCCTGCGCGGAAGGGATGTGCTCCTCAAAAAACGGCCACATCTCTCTCTCTCTCTCTCTCTCTCTCTCTCTCTATATATATATATATATATATATATATATATATATATATATATATATATATATATATATATATCTTCTTTTTTCCTCCGGGGCACTGACAGCAGCAGCCGACGTCTCAAAGGAGAACGAAGCAGAACAGGGACAGTGAAAGAAAGGTCTCATTCTCAAAGTGACGCTGTCAACGATTGCGATGACGACAGACATTTGTCTCCCACGGAAGCGAGCCTTCCTTCGACACGCGGATCGGACAGCCCAACTTTACTTCCCGATGTTAGAGCTTTACACCAATTCCCCCTTACGTCCCCCCGCCCCTGCCATTTATGTACACATACCATCGAAGTGTCAGCCGATGACGGGGGGAGAGCAACGCCATTGCGAAAACGCTGGGTTCGCTGTTACGAAAGCTTACGCCTGATTTTCTTTACACGAGTCCGTGAAACAGTGTCGAGTTGAGCTGTCTGACCCCGATTTCTGAATCGATACCCGATCAAGTCGGGTTCATGTAGGTGCACAAAGGAACTTACGTACGACGTGAATGTCTACGTAAATTTGACAGCGAGATAGTTGGTTTCACTTGTGCGCAATAATTACGAATCACACACACACACACACACACACGCACGCACACGCACACACACACACACACACACACCGGCGCGCGACGCCAATCGTTTGTTGTCCTGTGGCTGCGACCCTGCGTGGGCTTTCGTATACCTTTCTTCCTCATTTTCGCGCATAAGCTCAGGCAAGGCTTAGGTGACTCGTACATCGTCCAATACGCCTGTATACGCAAGCACTTCGCTGTCTGCTGCACACTCGTCGAGACACAAGGCAATGCGTGGCACACATGCTCACGCTGTGCGCCACATTTAAGTGCCACATGAGTGCGAAATAAGTGCCGCATTTTCACGCTGTTAGTGCGACGGCGGCAGTACATGGAGCTACGAATACCAAGCAGAAGACAAATAAGAAATAAGAAGCAGAATAAGAAATTCTCCGCTTGGCGACAACGTGTCCTAATATAAAATTAAATTATGGGGTTTTACGTGCCAAAACCACTTTCTGATTATGAGGCACGCCGTAGTGGAGGACCCCGAAAATTTCGACCACTTGGGGTTCTTTAACGTGCACCTAAATCTAAGTACACGGGTGTTTTCGCATTTTGCCCCCATCGAAATGCGGCCGTCGTGGCCGGGATTCGATCCCGCGACCTCGTGCTCAGCAGCCTAACACCATAGCCACTGAGCAACCACGGCGGGTGTGTCCCAATATAGCAGAGGGCACTATATACAGACAACTCAATTGCTAGCTGATGCAAATTCGTGTGCCTAACTGTGGGAGCTTTACCTTCCCAAACTGCACCTTGGGTTATAACTTATAAGGGACGCCATATATATAGTGAAGGGCTCCGGATTAAATTTTGACTGCCTGAGGTTCTTTGCCACACACCTAGTTCTAAGTGCACGAGCGTGTTTGTTCTTTCTTTCTTTTTTCCTTTGCATTTAACCTCCATCGATACGTGGCTGCCGGGGCTGGGAATCGAACCCTCGACGTCAGGCTCAGCAGTAGAAGGCTACACAGCTACTGCGCCGCCACGCGGTTGACCACAGAAGGTATATTCTACAGCTCTGTCTTGCGAATTGCGCAGCCCCAGTCCAGTTTTTAGGCAAGTTCCTGCCTCGGAAGAAGGGCACAACGCGAGTTAATTACCGCACTCTGGGGGCATATACGTCGCTGAGCTACCATTCGGCTACGAGCCGAACCTTTAACTATAATCGAGTTATCCGGCTGTTCATAAGGAACGAAACTGAACGCGGCGGGAAAGTGGGCGGGGAACGTAACACAAACTGACAGGGCGTGTTATCACTCCCGTCAGTTTGTATCACCGCCATCGGCTCCCCGCGTCGTGCCGTGACCTGGGCCATGTGCCGCCAAAGGAGCGCTGCACGGTGTGCGGCGGATTCATTTTGACAACGCACAAGTTGATCCTTCAGCGTGCACCGAAATCTTACTACGCGTGCGCTGCCGTACTTCGTCCTCACGGGAACGCGGCCGGCAATGCACGCTAGGCCGCGTTGCTCATACCTCGTGCTCGGCAGCTATATGCTATATGGGGTGTCCCAGCTAGCTATATCTGTTTTCAACAGCTATAGCCGTTGAAAAAATAGATTTAGGAAACATGTTGCAACATACGACGTTAAAACCTACAGACGGTGTTCGGTCGTAAGACTTAACATCGCAAGTCTGATTGTATTTCGCACTGTAATTCCGTAATATCTTTCTTTTCCTTAAACAGCATGGATATTATTGTTAGCTGAAACATACGATATATATATATATATATATATATATATATATATATATAATAGCTGCTGAGCCGTCGTTGATTGGTCTTCTTCAATAACATAATTACACGAAGTTTATTGCATCCGCCCCCCCCCCCCCCCCCTTCCCCCCACGAGTCTTCCGAAATGCGGCCACCGACGCGGGAAGTCGCACCCGCGACCGTGCGCTAAGCAGCTGAGCGCCGTATCCGCCGAGCAGCCCCGCCGCATTGAGCCGTCGCCGGCTGCCGTTATTCGCGCCGCCTTCAAGAAAATGACCGATACGCAATGCTACGCCCACAGCCGCCCTTAGCGGCGATCGAAGGAAAAGAGAGGGGGCTAGAAGATCGAGGAAGGGAGGGTACGCAAGCTGCAGACTGCGAGGATGGAGGCGACGCGCCTTTTATACAATTGGTATAAAGAGGGCCATTTCACTTACGCGACATGGCACTTCACTTAGTTCGCCCCCCGGCGAACGGAAAGGCCCTGGACGGAAGCAGTGCGTATCGGCAGGGCGAAAAATTAACGCAAGTATCGAGGTACAAATGGGCGCACAGTGAGAAGCTAGTCACTCGGCAGTCCGCGGAGCAAGCTTCCCAGAGTGCACTCTCCCGCGTACGCTTCGGACTGGACTGACAGCCCGTATAACGGCCTCGCAGGGGAAAGTTGTGCACCCCCTCTTCATATATATATATATATATATATATATATATATATATATATATATATATATATATATATATATATATATATATATATATATATATATATATTGAACCGAGGTCCTTTGCAGCGCTGGACATCGAGCGTCGTGTGACAGGGCAGTAGAGGGAGGCGTAGCAGCAATGCGAAGATCACATATTATACGGCTGTTCACCTTATGGCTGAACTAAGGAAGAAGAAAATGAAGCATACGACATGGACGGGAAAGGTAAAAAAGACTTAGGAGGGAAATGTAAATGACCCTCTGTCAGTCTCTGTGTGCGTGCGTATGTGTGTGGATCAGCAAGCATACTATACCAGCTCGCCCAATCTTTAACCTCAGCATTGAAGATACTTGTACTTAACTTGTAATTAACGCTTTGTAAGTCGAGTGGGCGACAATTTTCCCTATCATGAACTTTCCTCCATCTTTCGGCCTTTCGCAGAACTGGTCTGGCATAAACGCATAATAATTACGATGATGCCGACGACAGCAACAGCCCGCCTTGAATAAAACACATTTCAATAAACAAACAAATAAATAAATAAATCTATTCGAAAGGCCCAGATGGCAAGGGTCGAGAAAATTGCAAAAGAAGTCTAGTGAAGTCGCCGAAAAAAAATACCCGATGACATTCTTCAAAGGCGACTCATCATTGCCACGCTGCAAGCTGCTGGTCATAAAATATCGAAATCAGACGAATCTCTGGAGTATATCAAGTTTCAAATGGCACTTATATACCCTATCACCCGAAGCTTACCGCGCGCGCTATATATGCCAAATTGTCAGTTTCGATATCTCCGCATTGTCATTTTAAAGCCGTTGCGCCCAGAGAGACAGCCGTCGATTATCCCGTATTCCTACCCGGCACTTGGATATGAAGATTACTGACACACCATTCAGGATACAGTTGTAATTAGACCTAAGTGAATACGTCGGAATCTCAACGCTCTCTCTCTCTCTCTCTATATATATATATATATATATATATATATATATATATATATATATATAACGGAGAAGCGTTTCATGACACCTATAGCCAGACAGATCTCCCAAATGCTCAATGTGCAATCCATGGTGTTGACGCCACCGCTTTTGCACTGCATCCGGCTCTGTCTTTATTAACCGAGGCCTGGGCTGAACATACGTCTAGATTTCTTGCTACACGGATGCTGTGACATTGTACCAGAACATGCTCAATGGTTTCTGCACCATTTCCACACAGGAACGCATAGCCTTCGCCTGAAAATATTCTACATAATATCGCTTTCTCAGTCACCTTGATCAGGCGTCAAGAAGTATAAAGGCGTTGACATTAGAGCTATAAATCATCTGATTATAATCTTTCTCTCTTTCATAGCTGGCTGCTTCTCCACCAGTTGCGCATACCCATTATTTAACCGTTATGCTCGCGTCCCATGGGTCTGGGTGCCGACTAACCTAACCACCAGCCTAGGTGGCGCTAACTATGCGCCGCAAGTAGGAGAGAGAAAAGTAAGAAAAGAGAGAGAAAGAGAAAAAAAAGCGACCAGCACAGACGCCGACACCTTTCTCGGAACGGCTGAGACCCAAATTACTATCGTACATTCGCTCCAAGAATATTATTTCATCAATGAATCAATCAATCGATAGATAAATGGCTCAGTCACTGTCACGCATGCAAGCGTGCGTGCTCTCCAGAAACGACAAGGCGAGCACAGGCGCAAATGATGCAAGCAGAATTAGCCCTCCGAATACAAGCGCCTATATTAGGTGAGAGGCACCCCGGGCCACAAAAAGCTATACACCGACTGCGCAGCCGCTGTTTGTGCGGGTCCCGGGCCTTCAATCGCAAGTATAAGGAACTGCCGGTCAAGTGGCGCCTTTCAGAATCGGCCACCTGCAAGCCTCGAAGAACACGGCACAGCGCGTGAACGATGAATTCCGGGACGCGTGACCATGGAGAGCGTGCACGGGGCATTACGGAAAGCAGCCACGCGAAACAAACTATATATATACATATATATATATATATATATATATATATATATATATATATATTCGCATATTACCCCGCGCACCCTAACAACCGAACACTCATCCTCGTTCGCGCACTTGACGCAATGCGCCGCGCGCAATTAGGGAGCCCCTGATTTGAATAAAGTAATTCAGCGACGCACGGCCCTGCGCTAGAACAAAAAAGCAAGGAAGAAAGAAAAGCAAGAAAACAGGAAAGGAGCAGCGAAGAGACACAGACCGTAACAAGCAGCCATTCGGATTGCGCGCACGCATCCACAAACTTCCGCGTCGTTGACCAAGCCCACGGAATCCACAACAAGAAAGGGTTTACACATAGTCACAGGTAGTGCGAGGCCGGAGAGTCGACTAGACGAAGAAAGAAAAATAATAAGAACAAGTAAAATGAATGACTGCTTCGCCAAGCGCCGTGAGCACGTCGAAGGACGAAGTAGTTATGTCGATCGGTTCAGAGGTGGCAAGGGACGAGGAAGAAGAGGGACGACGCCGTGGTCCGTTCATGTAATCTCGGCGCTCGTTCCGCGTCTATAGCGACAGAAAAACGTCTCCGGTCGAGTCCGCAAACGAAACACGGAGAGGTCGTAAAGCCACCGAAAAAAAGGCGCTTTGCTGGAAGCAGTAAATCAACGATGTTCGAGGTGGCGCCCTGATATATATATATATATATATATATATATATATACATATATACCTGTGTTGTTTGGCAGCCAGTTCAGCGGGTAGAATGTGGGAATCTGATACACCGACAAAGAAGGAAAGATCCTCGTACAACAATGTAGCCAATCGAAATTTGTGGGGTATAGCTTGCAGAGTAAGCCATGAACGCCAACTGAGGCTACAAATGTTCCTTGCCTTCGTTAGGTAAGACGCAAGTCATGGCCGGCCACACCGAGTACCTCAGTGATTGTCACCAATTAAACCGATTATGATCATGAACTAGCGTTTCAGTGGCGGCACAGCCTTGCGAAGTATATAGTCTCTCCTATAAAACAAAACGAGGATGAAACAGTGCCGTAATTGTAAAATGCTTTGACGAAATGCTGATGTGTGTGCTGCAAACCTTAACGCAGAGCTCATAGTTGCATTTTGGGTGCACATGTGTCACTGCCTCCGCCATGGAAAGTTCAAGAAATTTATTACTAATTAAATAATTGCGAGATAATTAGGTTTTACCTCAAATCACAATTTTTCGTACAAATGTAGTCTCTCATGGATAGAAATAAAGATGAAAAATTTCTTCCATTTTTTTTAATGCAGTACTGAGTGTGGGCATGACACGGTTAAAGAAAGAAAAAGAAACTGCAAATTTTTCAACAACTCTCATAGTTAGTGGATGATATAAACAATGCAAAAAAACCGAATGGGATCGGCATTCATAACTTCGCCGCACGTTGAAGAACTGAGCTGCTCACCCCCCCCCCCCCCCTCCCTAAAAAAAAAAATATATATACATAACTTTAAGGCACTGCAGGCCACTTCACGGACGACAGCTATATCTTTTACCGAACTTGTCCGTCTACAATTCTGCCACCCTTTCCGTACAGCTTTCGCCAGATTACGCTATTCCCAATACTGTCTGCCCGCTTTTACGTATTTACAAACTTGTTGCGTTCGCAGTTTTCCCGGAAATTGTGCAGCCCTATAGTAACTACAGTTCATCTGGCGTCGGAGATGTGCACATCCTTCAAACGGAAGTATAAGTTCTCATAGTCACACATCTAGTACATTTTCACTGCAGCTCTGTCCATTGAGATGACAACACCAATCAGATTTATATTTCATTAGTTTTTCATGCGGCTTTTCGGTACAAGGGCAATCCACTAATCAAGCTAGCGCTCGATGCAGCGTTTACAAACTGTCTCCTTGCGTTTTAAGGAAAATAAAATAAAACTGATTTGTTTTCACTGTTTTTCCTCCTGTCCTTATCTATACGTCTTCCCATTCTCCCTTCTCCATAATGCTAACTGATATCCACGAGTCAGCTGCTCGCCGAGAGTGTTACGGCACGCTGAGCAGGTTCGCCACCTTCCTCCAACCCAAATCTCGCTCTTCCTCTCTCACGTCAAATTCAATACGCAAATCTCCAGCTAAGCTACCGACCGTAGAAACGAGGTTTCGCCCGTAACCTTGCGAGGTCAGTCGTGAGGTTGAGGTCCTTTTAGCGAGCTCGAAGACGTGGAATAATGGCCACTCTCTCTGGAATCAGTTGAACGAGGCACGCGTCTAGAGAACACGAAGGATTAGCAAAGCCCGGCAAGTCTTGCCGCACTTGCACGCGACTATACATTGTCACGTGCGACGGTGAAGAAAACAGCAAAACTGCGAATGACGAAACTACCGTTTCATCGGCCGAACCTGTGCCCTCGAAAACAGGCTACACTCGAACAGCAGCAGCGGCGAACACAGTCGGCGATCGTCGAAAATCTGATCTGCCGGTCAAGCGCGTTTGCTTTTATACGTGAGTCACCGAAGGTTCCAGAATAATCGCTGTTGCCCGCGTGACTTCCAGAAACTTCAACATAATTCGCGTCGCACACACACAATCAGATTACGCAAGCTTCGGCGACAACAGACAGAACCCTCGATAACATTCGAGAAACTTGCGATACGTACGGGCGCGTCCCGCCCTGAGCGATAACGTTTGTTAGACGCTTATCGGGTGACCGCTTTTCAGCAAGTGCACGAGTCAATGCATAGGGAACGCGCATCTGCGTTGTACGGTGCACGGGCTCTCTACGCGACCTTGCTCTGCACGCACCGCCGCCGGCTGCCCCGGATTTAGCCGAAGAATCCTGCTGGGGGTCGGCGTGGACTTGTCGAGACAGCAGCTTGTCCCGCGGCGTTGGGGGATCGCGCGGCGAGAGGCACGTGGCCGGATAGACTTAAGCAACGCAAGCGCCATGGCACACACACAAACAAAAGTACACGGACGCCATCTTGAACGCAGAGCGAGATGAACTTCGCAAAAAAAAAAAAAGGCAAACGAATTATTTCATACCCTTGTTAGCGCAACAACACAGTTGAAAAAAATTATTATTTAGTATGCAAAGCGCTCAGTATAGACCTTTCTCATGGGAAAGATGGTACAGAGCACCTTCTTTCCGGCCTGTTGCCCGGGAGTACAAACGCACGGGCTGCAACTTTTGCAGTGCTATTGAGAGGGGCTCAAAGTTAGTCCAGAAGGCATTATGCATTATGGCGCCGCCGCCAAGGATGCGTTCGTTGGCAAAGTCTTTGAGAGAGAATGTATAATTGCAGAGACAGTATTTGTATTTTATTTATTTATTTGGTTGCCATCAGGGCCGTTGAGGCGTTACACATATGAGTAGTAAATATTTATACAAATAAAAAAAAAAGAACGGAGAGTTTAAACGTATACATTTTCAAACCACAATTCGTAAAATCATGTCCTGCAACCGGCAAGTGTCATACTTGCTCCTCGTCGTGATGAGAAACGGCGGACGCGATTAATACCAGCACCACGCCGGCGCGTACGTTTAAACGAATACTGGAACGAAGAGTTGTTGAAAAACACCCCGGACCCGTCAGAGACCAACCTCGACGAAGCCAACTATGCATTCCTGGATTGGAAGAGTCGTCCGTTTCAACTACCCTCAAATCAGCGCGTGTGACACGGGCGCATAAAGAGACTTCACAATATTCACCGACAGGGTTTAGAGGGACACTAAATGGGAGCGTTAAGCTGAACTAGTATATTACGTGTCTGCAATGGCAAAACGGCAACTCCGCATGGTTCGGACGGAGACCTGCAAAGCATCCTACCGGCTCGCTCTGACATAAAAGTATTCTTACAGCGTCTAGTCAGGTTTAGTTAACTGCTTGTCGGTAAAGCAGGGCTACGTTGCACTCTAAAGGAACCAAAGAGGCAGCTAAGCAAGTTTCGAAGCTTTATTGTGCGCCTGAATGGCCCCGATGGTATATGAAAATATACGTTTGGAATTCTTGACGTCAAAAAAGGAATGACTATACTTCGTCGTCTCCAATAATAAATATCGTTTTCCCGTCAAATGAACAAAATTAAGCAGGCTTCTCAAACAACGTTTAACCTGTCTCAAGAGATCTTTTTTCTTTAACTGCTGTTCAGTTTCCCATCGTTGTCTACCTAATATTTATCTCCTCGAACTCTGCCCGCATCGACATCTGTCGCAGAAGCGCAGGCAACTGCGGCATGCAGCAAGTCTGTGGTACAGAGGCGGTCGGTGGGTCACCGCGATTCATCTCACAAAAAGAAAGAAGAAAGTCCAAGGAGTGAAGGTACACAACGTGACAGATAATTACACTTTGTTCTCGTATAGGAAGATCATCCTAACGAGGTCCGTCCATCTACGTACAAATTAAGCCGAAACAGCGCAACTGTTCCAGCTTTGCTGAGGAAAATTCCCTCAAGTTGCCAACGCGGCCAATTGTTGCAGCTGAGAAGTATAGGTAAGGCGAGCAAACGAAAGGAGAAAAGCAGGCTTCGCTGCACAACGCCAGAGAGGATGCACGCGGGACGCACTCGAGGTTCTGGGTAGCCTGGCCTGTATAGACGAGAGAGAGCGGAAGCACCCGGACGGCACGGACCAACGATTCCTCGCGTCCGCTTTCTTATTCAAAGAGACTCTCTCTCTCTCTCTCTCTCTCTCTCTCTCTCTCTCAAATCAACGTGAAAACCGGGCCTTGTTTGAGCGGCCTCGACGAGACGAATGTTGCGCACGCACGTGCCCACCTATGCGCGGCATTCGTGGCCGGCGATGCAACCGATAAAAAAACCGGAGCGCACACACGTCGCGAACAAGGCCAATTCCAGCGACGCCCGAAGGCCTCCAAATAGAAAGAACTTGTTCAAAAAAAGGGAGGGCGTGGCCGCCGATATTGAGGATTTTAGCATTGGGGAAATACAAAGATAGAACGGAACAGAGGAGAAAAGAAGGAAGATTTGAGAGTGCGGCACAGCGAGCGGGAAGGATGGAGGAGAAGCGCAAGAGTAGGCTCGCTTTCCTGCGCCAGCACTTTTTCTGTGCAGCGCCACCGCGCTTATCCAGGTTAAAGACATGCGTAGCCCGACCGTCAGTGTGATAATACCGAGTTCGGAGACGTACGAGCGAGTTCACAACGAAAAGCTATAAACAAGTGATGAGGTTATGGGGGTCACAACGAAACGGTTCGACGCGATAACGCGCGTAATCCAGGTAAAGCGCAGACCACACGTACGCTCGCGGAGGCGCGCAAGCTCGCGTTCACGCGCCCACGCATGCGCATACTGTGCGGCATGGCTCGCACGCGTCGAAACGCGGTGTGAGCCAAAGCTTTTTGGCTTTGTGTGAGCTCGTGGAACAGCTTCTCTGTTATAGCGCGCTTGAGTTGCCTCGCGTCGGCGCGCCTAGCTAAGCAGCTACGGCGCGGAACGTTCAACGCTCAGTGAAGCAGATTTATATCATGCAAGTAAGTGGTTCTTCGTTCCTTTTTGCGCTGATCTAACAGATATAAAAATATATCAATTACGTTTATAGATATCGAAGCATCTTGAAACACTGTCGATAACAAAGTACGAAGCGGCGCCTGCCAAGGCGTCTGTGAGCGAGCCCAGTGAGCGCGCGCTGTCGCGCGTTCTTGTGGATGTAAACCGCCATTACTCGCGGTGCGCGGTAGGCGTCTGGACGCGAGCTTGCGCGCGTCCGCAAGCGTATACGTGTGGTCTCGGCTTAATACGTCCCCGGAACCGCATCGGTACGTGTGAAGCTAAACGTATTCGAGATCCCGACGGCACGCGACGTCGTGCTCGAAGTATATATGTAATAAGACATTAAGCCCGGGCTGACGAACCGAACGAACTCGAAGACCGGGCCGCCGGTCACGCGGTGCGCCTGCGCGAGAGCGATGAGTTTCCTCGCGTGGACCAACCGAACACTTTCGAGGAACGCTCGACGAGCGCAGAACACAGCTCGACAAGCATGCACGCTTGTGAAAGGATCAGATGGACCCCAGAAAACAACCTGCGCGCATGCGGTCTGGGCTGAATTGCGGGCAACATGTAACACTAGGCGTCTCGAGATTTCCCTTCCCGTGCTCCGCATCACACATCGCTCCAACGCTTTGCGAAGGGGCAACGCACCGCGCAGGCTTCGTTCTGCTGCACGAAACTCTTCGAACCGATCCCGGGTACGTGTAGCATTTATATGTACCGTGCCATGGTGCGTGCACGGACGAAGACGCATAGCTGACGACCGGGCGGTCCTCCGATACGAAGGCGACTGCCGGAATCTTTGGGACGACGTGGAAGGATGGGCCTTCTTTAGTTTATACCCTGCTCGTCCGGCGGCCGCATGCATCGGGAAAGGTCGCGGATTATCGACCCACTGGGAGATGCCGAAAGGCACGGAAGACGCCCGGATGCGCAAGGGTTAAAAACTCGCTTTGCACAGCCGCCATGTAAAATCATTCAAAAAGAAAGAAAGAAAGAAAGAAAGAAAGAAAGAAAGAAAGAATGAATGAATGAGAAACAGGTAAATAAAAGCAACTAGAAAGTGTCACCGGATTTGAGAACGGTGAAAAAGTGGCTGAGATAAAAAGTCAGAACAAAGTTTGGCAAAAGAAGAAAAATATGTACGTACTACGAACTCTGTATTTGGTCACACTTGGCCTAGTGTAAAACGAGCTGCATTTTAATGTGATCGCGTTAAGGGTCTGTGGTATCGCCGTTGGCGGAGTTGTTCGCAGGCGAAAATTTCCGTGTATATCTAGGTTTACGTATATGCCACGCCTTGCTACATGACGTGCGGTATATGCGGGTTATATTGCCACAGCATTTTACCACTAAAGTTGCTCATACCTTGCCTTACGTTCTTGACAAAGATATTCCTCGGAATTTTGGAAATGAAAGCCCACGAACAAATGTCATGAAACAATACATCCGACAGCGCATTCGCTCTGTGATAAACCTCCTCAGACTTAAATATTAAAAGTGCGAAACAATAACAGAAACCTGAAAATTATGCAACTGTTCTGGCGCGGCTATGCACAACCTCCGGGATCGGCCCACGCAAGAGGCCGCGTTTCTACCACAAAGCTCGCCTTCTTGCATAGCGTTCGCAGCCAGCGTACACCAAGCAATTGGTCGTGGGAGGCGCGACTCTCCGAACGGGACTTGGGTCGAACCCTCGACCAGGCCCGGCGAGGACCCCGGTCAGTGGGGTCCTGGAAGAGGGGCTCCACCCGCAGTAACCAAGCACAATCATAATTTAAATAAAGTTGTTTCTCTCTCTCTCTCTTCCCGGTAGACATTGCGGTTACGTGAGCTGCAGTTGCAGGGAAGCGTGCGAAGCAGTCAGGCATATTTGAATGCTATCGCGTTGCACTCTTAAATGCGAAGCTTAAGCGTCCTTCAATTTCTTGCAGCACCGAATTCGGCATTTTTACGTATTTTTTCCCGGAAACATAGAACACGCGCCTCATCATAGGCGAGCAATGTGGACTAGCAGTGGCGCACCCTGGCGTCCCCCCATTTAAATGAGTGCCATCTCGGCTCTTCCCTCGCTATACGGTTTTTTTTTTAGACCATACAGAATTTTGAAAGAAGCCGGCAGATCCCACGCCCTGTGAGAATCGATGTCATGCGAAGCAGTGTGCGGGGAGCCTAACAAGTTAGCGAAACGACCATGAGAGCACCAAGAAAGACGTAGGCGGCTGATTCATGACATACATGACGCCCATGTTATGGTCTTCATGTCATGATCTATCATTTATGTTCGCCATACACTCTTGTCATACTATGCCAATTTTGGTACATACCAAGTTTACAAACGACCATGCGAGCACCGAAAAGAAGGCGGTTAATTGTTTTATGACCTACATGACACATGCTATGATATTCATGTCCTGACCGACGATTTATGTTCGTCATACATTCTTGTCATACTATGCCGATTTTGGTACAAACCAAGACGCAGAAGGCTGTTTCATGACCTACATGACACCCACGTCATGATATTCATGTCATGACCTATCATTTATGTTCGCCATACATTCTTGTCATATTATGCCAATTCGGGTACATACCAAGTTAACGAAACGACCAGGAGAGCACCAAGACGTAGGCGGCTAGACAGATACTGTAGAAGTGGCAAATGTTCGCCAAGAAATGCTTCGCACTTAAAGACCGCCTGTGGCAGAGTGCAATATTCCAATCCTTGAACAGGCGAACATCCATTCCGCGTGAAAGGAAAATTCGTAATGAAATAATTGACAAAGTTTCACTAATTAAGTTTCTCTTACTAATTAATTTCGGGTCATATTGCAATTCACGAATTGTATGTATCCCGTGAGTTCGTAAGGCGTGTCCACGTGGAACGAGTCCTGAGAACGGCAGCAGCGGCACCCGCGCGATTAAAGCGCCCGAGAAGTGTGAGCCCAACGTGGGCTTCGCTTTGTTGCCTTCAGCGATGGAGGGTATTTCTGTGTAGCCTGATCAATTCAGCGTTCAGCCCACGTGACTGTTCAGAGGGACAACGCACACGGGCAGCTGAAGTCGCGCGTACGCAAGGGCCACTTAATACTCAGCTCAATGCTCCTCAAACCTCGCAGAATTGCTGGCTGTCTTCAGCGAAGCACAGCGCCCGAGAATTTGGACGACGCTTAAGCTTCGCCTTTATTAAAGGGCCTGTCACCAGGTCTGGTTATTTCTAGCTGACAAGCGCAGAGCATACATTCAGCGATAACGATTGTGTCTGCAAAGTATTACATCGCTACGCGCCGCGGAAAGACCTGAAATTTCAAACCGGACGCTGTTTTTCCTTCTCCTCGGGGCCGCAGCGCTCCAAGCCGGACGGTGACGTAGTCGTGACCCTGCGCCTACGTAGGGGTGTCCGCAGAGTGAAGTCGACAGTGGTGGCACGTGACTTCGAAAATTATTCAAGACAACATCTGTTATCTGTGCGATCTGTTGCTTGAATTGACGAATTGAAGTTGAGAGAAATAATAAAACGCACAAACGGAATGTCTGCGTGTTTTTTGTTTTACTTCGCACCGAAGGAAGAGAAATGTACTTCCGCTTGGTCTGCTCGTTCCCACGGCCGTGCGGTCATGTGCGTAGGTACCGAAACTATGCCATTTTCTACCGTGTTCCAGCGCGTAAACATGCACTGCGATCCGCTTGGTCTGCCTCAGTATTCACGTAGCACTGAATTATACCGCTAGCCATGTTTCCTTGTGCACTGCGCGAACGAGACAACAGATCGCGCGCGACGCCGTCAGCGGAAATGCGTAGCGCCGGAAAAGAAAAATGAAGCGGATCCTTTGACGTATGCGTCACGCGATCCTCGAGGTCTGGTATGAGAGAACGCAGGGAAGGAATTTCGCTTGCGAAGGCTAGACGGGGCGAGTGGGGAGAGTGCCTTGCTTGGCAGTGGAGCTCACCTGCTGAAATCATGGGTTCGCGGCACTGAAATATTTCTATCTCCGCTATTAATGAGCCGATTTGAAACTTTCTTGCAGCCGAACGCTCCCTAGAGGACACGTAACAACTTACAGCGTATAACCAAAATGTCCTATGGAGCCTGGTGAGGGCCACTTTAAGAGCGGAACGCGATAGGATTCCAAGACCCCTGAGTGCTTATGCTTCCCGGCAACTGCAGCTTATGTAACCGTAACGTTTACCGGGAAACGCTGGCAGCGAACGCTATGCCCGAACGCAAGCTTTATGGTAGAAACGCGGCTTCTTGCGTGGGTCGATCTGCTATTATTGTTTCGCACCTTTAATATTTCAGTCTCAGAAGAGCTAACATAAAGGTGATGCGCTATCGGCGTTTTTTTATTATTATTATTCCATTTATTTGTGGTCTGCCGTTTTCAATATACAGAGGAATAACCTTGTAAAGAATGAAAGACAAGCTATGAACAACTTTGGTGGTGGAAGACTGGTTGGGTATGCATGGTACCGGATTTTTGCGACTCGGGGCCCTTAACGCTGTCGCGTTAAAAAGTGAGGGCGTCTACCAGAAACGGGGCAGCATCCGGAATCATGAAGCCCTTCCTCCTCGGACGCCTCGCCATTCCCACCCTCTCGGCCGCAAGCATTACCCTTTGTCCCTCTATTCCGTGCACACGTTTTCGCAAATTCTGGTGACGAAACCAACCTACAGCGCCGCCCGCGCACACGCATGACGCTTGAGCATAAACGCGCGGCCTCAATGACCCGGCGCCCTCGTCGCCCTCCGGTGACGAAACTAACCGCACTTCAGCAGCTCGCACACACTACAGCGAAGCGCGGCAGCCCTTCATTACGCCGCATCCCGCAACGAGCTTGCCGCCTCGGGGCCACAGCGTGAAGCCCGGCAGCCGCGGCTTATATCGACCCGCACTCGACAGGCCTGCAGGCCGCCCAGCTAGAACCGATTACGGACTAGAGGGCGAGGAGAGAGATCCCGCGAGGAGTTCGCCGGCGCAGCTTGCCTGGTTGCACGCAGACTGCACTCCGGAGCGCACGCGGCGCGTAAGGGGGGAGGGAGGGGGGAATAGGCGACGTCTTGCGCGGGAAGGGAAGCCAGGCAAATGCAGACAGCATGCCACGTACGCACGTACGTGCCTGTGAAGCGCGACCGCGCTGTAGAGCCGCCGCGAGTGCGCTACTGCCGCCGGCGGGGCCGAAGAGAGGTACAACCGCTGGCATTTCTGCACGGCAGCGACGTGTAAAGAAAAAAAAGGAGAGAGAGGGAAAGAGAGGGTATGTGAAAGTGAGAGAGCGCGAGAAAGTATGAGAGAGAGAACAAGAGAAAAAAAAAACGTGGCGACGGCACGCGTGGAATTCGCCGCGCATTGTCCGCGCTGCTAACGACTTGACGCTGTTGGAATCGTACCGCTGGCACGAGTTGTTGGGGTCTCGGTGCTGACGCCCGTTATTGCCAATGGGTCGCAAGCCCCAAGGGTAGCGTTGGCCTGGCGGCCTGGGGCACTGGAAGCATCCGAAGGTCCCGGCAAAGCATGAGAAGACTGGTAACAGAACAACTTGTTTATTCTAACATAGCAAAAGAGCGGCCGGTCAGGTCGACCGAATTGGAGAGACGGGAGAGCACGTAACTCAACAGTACAAATCGGAGCCTCTCCCCTGGCGTCCGGGGGCAGCTGCTCTTATACTCTCGGCGTCGCGGTCCAAAAGGGAAGGAGGGAAGGTCACGGGATGAAGGTCACGGGACGGCGCAGCAGGGGCCCACGACGGCGCGAGCGGTTGAGCCGAGAGACCTCCAGGCCCCTCATTCGGGGAACTCCGCTCCCCGGCTGCCGCGCTTTGACAAGCGAGGGCACACACACACACACGCACACACGAAGACACGTGGCACAGAAACACGCCTGGACACGCTTGGCGGGTAGGCGTTGCGGCGTCGTCGGACGGGCCAAAATGTCCGCCGCTTTGAACAAAGCCCCTGGGTCCGTTGCATCCGCGCCGGCATTACCGCGCGTTGTAGGCGAAACGTAACAGACCGCCCCGCCGGGGGAAGGAGTTCCCGATGGTCAGGGGACTGCATCCGCTGTCCGGAGGGATGTCGCTCGATGATGCTCATAACCGTAGTCGGGCGTCCTTTGGCGTTTCTTGAGCGCAGCGCACAGAGAAGGCCTCGTTCTCACGCTCAGGTGCACACAGGACACTGCAAAGTGACTTCGGGAGAGTTGACATTTTTGTTCTCGTTTCCGGCAAGCGTTAGAACTACGCCGAAAGTCAACCGCTTAGTCAGCAAGCACGGCACAACCCTCACTAAGCCCTGCCAGGCTCTTTCCCCTTTTATACTGCTGCCTAGTTCCTTACAGTAGTTTAGCAGCACTCAGAACGCGTCCACAAATCGGAAAAATTGCACTAAAAAGCACATCATCACTTTGAAACACTACACAAAAGCAATAAGTTAAAAATCCTGCCTCAGGAAGAAAAACATCAGTAACAAACAATTTTGAGGCTGATTCCCACGTTAGGGGCTTCGACTTAAGCCATCGGCGTTACCGTTGAGACTCCCCTTTTTGTAACGCACCTCAAAGGAATATTGTTGCAAAGCGAGGCTCCAGCGCAGGAGGCGGCCATTTTTGGGAGAGATGGTCTGCAGCCATTGGAGAGGGCAGTGATCCGTTTCAATGATAAACCTCGAGCCAGCTAGGTAACATGACAATTTCTGAACGGCCCACACGATACACGCACACTCTTTCTCGGTGGCGCTATACGCCTGCTCACGACTGGTCAGCTTACGACTAGCATACAGGACGGGGTGTTCTACTTCTCCATTTTCCCGTTGGCACAGTACAACGCCCATGCCTCGCTCACTAGCATCACACTGAACAACGAACCCTTTTGTGTAGTCGGGCGATCGTAGCACAGGTTGGCTTGTTAGGGCGCTCTTTAGGGCGCTAAAAGCTCTTTCCTTCGTCTCATCCCAGACGACTGTTTGCGGCTCTGTCTTTCTTAGAGCATCCGTCAAGGGAGCCGCGATATCAGAGTACCTGGGGATGTACCTCTGATAGTAGCCGGCGACACCTAAGAACGACCGAATATCGGTCTTCGTGCGCGGTTGCGGGAAGTCTCGCACAGCGGCCACCTTTATTTCAGAGGGGCGGCGACGACCCCGACCAATCACGTGTCCGAGGTAGACAACCTCGGCCTGTGCTAACTGGCACTTGGGAGCCTTGACTGTCAAGCCCGCATCGCGCAGGCGGGTTAGCACTGCCCGCAAGTGCGCCATATGCTCAGGCCAGGATGCGGAGAATATCGCTACGTCGTCTAGATACGGTAAAGCGAATTCTTGCTGTCCCCGCAACACTTTATCCATGAGGCTTGAAAAGCAGTATGGCGCGTTCTTCAAACCAAAACTCAAAACTTTAGGACGGAATGTCCCCATTGGTGAAATGAACGCCGCATACCTACTAGCCTCTTCTGTAAGTGGAACCTGCCAATAACCCCTGACAAGATCTAGGGTGGAAATAAACTGAGCGCTACTCACTCTCTCAAGGCGCTCCTCGATGTTAGGGATCGGATAAATTTGATCCTTAGTGATGGAATTAAGCCTGCGGTAGTCGACGCAAGGACGAGGTTCCTTGCCCGGTACCTCAACTAAAATCAAAGGGGAGGTATAATCACTCTCACCCGCTTCAATAACACCGAGCTGTAGCATTTTCTTTACCTCAGCCTCCATAATATCGCTCTGGCGGGGTGACACCCGGTACGCCTTGGATCGTACTGGCTCTGGGGAGGTAAGTTCTATGTCATGAGTAAGGACAGAAGTCCTACCAGGCCTCTCAGAGAACAGACCTTGAAACTCTTGTAAGAGCTGGTGTAGTTCGGTTTTCTGCTCAGGCGACAGCGATGCTTTACTTATTAAGTCACATATGACTTGATCGGTGTCTTTCCTGTTCGTCACTGAGCCTAGTCCCGGAAGCTCGACCGGAAGCTCTTCTAACTTTCCCGCATCGGGAATTTCCTCTCCAGTATCTGGTGCCTTTAACGCTACAGGCTCAATTTTATCCCGTTCGGGCGTGCACTGAATACCAGCTTGCTGCGCCTCTGACCCTTTCTCATCGTTCAACAACGTCGGCCCCGCAACTACCGCCTTTGCAGCGAGCTCCCGAACCTTCGATCTGGTTAAGGCCTGAACGCTAGCCTCACCAAACAAAAGCCCCTTCTCGCGCAGGAGGTGATCGGACCTGTTCGAAAATAAGTACGGGTACTGGGGGGGCAGCATAGATGACACTGCGGCCTCCGTCTCAAGTGCTCCGAAAGGTCCTTCAATAAGCACTTTTGCTACTGGCAGACACACGCTATGAGCTTCCACTGCTTGCTTGATCCATGCGCACTCGCCCGTGAACATATCGGGTTCTACGTAAGAGGGGTGAACTACATCCATTGTAGCTGCGGAATCGCGAAGCACTCGGCACTCTTTCCCGTTCACGAGGAGGTCTCGCATGTAAGGCTCGAGAAGCTTGATGTTCTCGTCAGTGCTGCCTAATGAAAAAAACACGACTTTTGGTTTTGTTTCTGGGCACTGCGCCGAAAAGTGACCCGGCTTCTGGCACGTATAACACAGGCGCGCTTGCCTCGCCTCGAACCGCTTTCTGCGTTCGGCTTCGGCTGCCGCCGTCTCCTTACGTTCGGTCGGACACTGCGCCGAAAAGTGACCCGGCTTCTGGCACGTATAACACACGCGCGCTCGCCTCGTCTCGAACCGCTTTCTCATGGGCGTGAACTTCGGCCTCTCAAACTTGGAGCCAAATTCACCCTTTTGACCGTCCTTAGCTCCGCGAGCCCGACGCGTCACAAACTCCTCGGCTAACTCAGCGGCTCTAGCCACCGTACTAACGTCTGGCCTATCCAAGACCCAGTACCGCACGTTCTCAGGTAACCGACTATAAAACTGTTCTAGCCCGAAACACTGCAGAACTTTCTCGTGGTCACCAAACGCTTTCTCTTCTTTGAGCCACTCCTGCATGTTTGACATAAGCCTGTAGGCAAACTCTGTATATGACTCACTTTTGCCTTTCTCATTTTCCCGAAACTTCCGACGGAACGCCTCCGCTGACAGCCGGTACTTTTTTAGCAGACTCGATTTCACTTTGTCGAAATCCTCTGCCTCCTCTCTCTCTAAGCGAGCGACTACGTCGGCCGCATCAGGTCAGTCATTTTGAACAATACTCGTTCTCCTGCACCGTGTGCCTGACTTCCATTACGAGCGCGTTCCATCTCTACCTCGAGACGCTTCATTTCCAAAGCGTGTTGACGGTCGCGCTCTCTTTCTTTCTCTTGTTGCTCTCGTTCTATCTGTTCTTTACGTTCGCGCTCATCTTTCTCTTTCTGTTCTTTTCGTTCACGCTCATCTTTCTCTTTCTGTTCTTTAAGTTCACGCTCCTGTCTTTTTGCCGTCTCCCTCTCTTCAATGGTCTCAAGGCATTCCGACAGCTCGTCATCCTCAGCTTCTAACTCAAGAATAGCCCTTAGCAGTTCTGGTTTTCTGAGTTTGTCTGAGACATCCAGACCCAACTCTCTCGCAAGCTCCAGCAATTTCGGTTTGCGCAACGACTTCAAATCCATGGCTGCTCTGAATGCTGCTTTCTCTACTGCCTACTATTGTCTTGCCGCAAACTAACCCGGCAGCAACGACAACCACAATTACCAGCTCTGTTTCTAACACTAACAAAAGCCTGGCAAAACTCAGAAGAAGAAAGTCCCGCACTCACCAAACCTCGCAGCCAAGACTTCAGCGCAGTCGTTCCGCTGCAGGCAACCAGTCATCACACAGGGCTCGTTGCACTGCTCCCGGATGGTCGTAGTGCTGCTCAGCATACAGTCAACCTCATCTCTTCGCTGCTGGCCTCCGTTGTCGCGATCTCACCGCTGGCAACCAGATGTTGGAATCGTACCGCTGGCACGAGTTGTTGGGGTCTCGGTGCTGACGCCCGTTATTGCCAATGGGTCGCAAGCCCCAAGGGTAGCGTTGGCCTGGCGGCCTGGGGCACTGGAAGCATCCGAAGGTCCCGGCAAAGCATGAGAAGACTGGTAACAGAACAACTTGTTTATTCTAACATAGCAAAAGAGCGGCCGGTCAGGTCGACCGAATTGGAGAGACGGGAGAGCACGTAACTCAACAGTACAAATCGGAGCCTCTCCCCTGGCGTCCGGGGGCAGCTGCTCTTATACTCTCGGCGTCGCGGTCCAAAAGGGAAGGAGGGAAGGTCACGGGATGAAGGTCACGGGACGGCGCAGCAGGGGCCCACGACGGCGCGAGCGGTTGAGCCGAGAGACCTCCAGGCCCCTCATTCGGGGAACTCCGCTCCCCGGCTGCCGCGCTTTGACAAGCGAGGGCACACACACACACACGCACACACGAAGACACGTGGCACAGAAACACGCCTGGACACGCTTGGCGGGTAGGCGTTGCGGCGTCGTCGGACGGGCCAAAATGTCCGCCGCTTTGAACAAAGCCCCGGGGTCCGTTGCATCCGCGCCGGCATTACCGCGCGTTGTAGGCGAAACGTAACAACGCGGAGAACACACAGGCCCGCCCGTCGCGGTGTCACGCGGTTGTCGCCCGGGCAGCTAAGTAACATCATTTCTTTACACATTTACCGATACTGTAGCGCTAACGAGCTGCTTATGGTGCAGGCGAGAGATAGAGAGAGAACACCTCTTTCCCTTCGCAGAAGGTCGGTTCTTCGTAACGTGGGAGCTCAGCCTTCAGCGTGCGATCCCGCTGAGCTGGGAGGAGCGATCTCAAAAAAGATGCTCGGTCGCCATCGGCTTAACGTGGCGTGACGCAGTAGGAGAAGTATATCACCCGCGTCCATTACTTGGCGCCACTAGCCGCAAAGTTCTCGCTGCTGCATTGCCCGAAATGGCGATCAGCCGAATCAGCCAGGACAAAACAGGGACAATTAAAGCACGTACGATATCGCCGCTAGATTTGATATCAAATCCAGTTACCCCATCTTTTCCTGCCTGTTTTTTTCACCAGCCTAACTTCAGAACCTCACCTCTAGTTACACTGAACTTCCGTATCTCCACTGCAACTATACGCATAATCGAGCCTGTATGACTGTTCTGGATATATTGTGTTGCTCAGTAAAAATTTGATCAGCTGTTAATTTTATTATCGAAGTTATTCACATTGTCCGGCTTATTTTTTACAGGATGCATGTTTTCCTGCCAATGCTGTTAAGAACGGCCAGCTGCAGTGCAAAGTTTTGCCAACCCGTTGCCACTGTGGAAGCAACATCTCGGGAGCATCGCCGCCAACCTCTAGCCACAGCGTGACTAAATCGACTTTGTGTCGGGGAACAAGACGCGCATCCCCCACTCTCCGTCGCTTCAGCTAGGATGCGTTCGATGAAGCAGGCTTTGTGCTGAAACCGCCGCCAACCTCTAGCCTCATCGCCGTTGTGACGGAATGAATTCGGCGGGCCAACTATTGTTCCCAAACTCCCCAACGCGGACCTGATCTGCTACGGGTGCGCGAGTTGCCACGGGAACGCCGTTTTGCGCTGCTTCCCACGCACCGACCAAGACGCAAGACAACGCGCTACTCGGAACGGCTCCGACTTCTACGGGGCCCCTCTGACGTCGGCTCCGGACCTTCGCACCTGTGTGTATGCGTGTGTGCATGTGTGTGTGTAGACCGTCCTGCGGGGAGGCGGCTAGTTTGCGATGACTAAACGAACGTTCGCATCACCTTGTATCGGGAGAGGACCGAGTGTTTAAAAATCGCTGTTGCGCGGCGGCTCAGGTCACTCTCTCAAGCAGTCATGTTAGACTGATGTACTTTCTCAAACAGTCATGTTAGACTGATATAAATACTGTAAATAAACCCATATTACTCGTTCTCGATGAGAAGCAGTTCTTCCCTTCATCAACGTCCTCAGCGTGGATAAGTTGGACGACGGCATGGGCCAGCTACCTTCGAATTCATGCCCGACTCCAATCTTGACAACGGATCACGAGCGATGGGATTGAACCCCCAATCATAACAATGCCAAGTATTCGTCTCGCTGATTTCGTGTTTCCCCGATTCTGTACTGCTGCCTCAATCTTTACAGAGTTATAATTTGGAACGTCACTTCTTTTCCGCTTGTTGATCAACCTCGACAGCTCGTCTAATTCAACCCGATAGCTAGGTTCCGATAATTTCATGCACTGTCGTTCGTTTATTAGGTCATTAGTTGCTTGGGAAGGTTTGCCGGCTTGCTGTCGTACTGATATTTCAAATTTATTGGGGAGCAACAAAATGCGTACAGCGCGAAGTAATTGAGAGCGAGTACTGCGCACTTGTACACGAATAATACCACCGAACGGAGATAAGTATACTCCTATAAAGGACATCTATAAACCCTATACGAATATAAATACTGAACATATACAAGTAACTCGTTTCGGTCATCTGGCGTATGCGTGAGAAACGTGTAACTCTGGAAATTACTCATCAGCGTTCGTATCGTATCTTTCTAATTTGTCCGCCTTTTTTTTTCTCTCTTTCTTTCGCGCTGTTTCCTACGCTAAGATCAATCAACCAGTTCAAAACGTCGCACCCTTTTGCACTAAGTACCGCATTATGCGCAATCCACTAAGAAAGAGCACGCGTCCGTCAAGCAGGACATACCATAGCCATAAACAAACAAGCCGGCCGGCCAACACAACCGACAAGAAAAAAAAAGAAAACAAACAAAGGTAATAGCGAGCGCTATTACGAAGAAATAAAGAAAAAAGAAATGCAAGCAGCGAGGCACGTCCCAAGGGCTGGCGCTCAATAAACGTGTCCCCCCATATGTCCCATAAACGTCGGTACAACACAACTGTATACTCCGATGTAGGCGTGTCGCTTCTCGTGCCCATCGCGCGCACAGGGCGAAACGAGCGATGGCGAGGCCTGGCTTCTTCTTGCGCCGCTGCTGCCCCTGCGGCGCGAGCGGCGACAGGCGCGCAGTGAAAGGGACAACCGCGCGGTTCGGTTACCCGAAAGGCCCAGCCGCTGCCCGCTTTTCAACCGTCCCCCGCTTTGTCGACGGGCTCCTGATTGGGTCGTCCCACGCACGCACGCCCGCATCGCGTCGGCGGACGCCGCGAGCGAGGATCCCAGCCACACCGGAGAAGCCTCTTCCTTCCTTCCGCATGCAAGCATTCAGCGAGTATAGTCGTCGCCTGCGCTGCGAAAACACATTGGGTACACGCACTCAAATAGGTCGTCGTCGCCCTCCTTTAGATCCGTTGGCCCTGAAAAGACCTAACAACCTTCACTCATGTTCCCTCTCTCTCTCTCTCAGTATTCTTTCGGCGGTGGGCTCTTCTAGCATTCCGCGCCAGGCTCGTTAGGCAAGCAAATACTGTCGTCGCAGCGCGAAGCCGAGAGGCTTGTTTTTAAAGAAGCCGCTCGGCTTAGCGCTGCTACCTGACCCCCGTCGCTTTCCCGCGTGTTTTCGTTCTGCTTAGGTGAAAAGCGGAGGCTCGGAACGGGTCAATTCCACTCGTTAGCAAGACGGCGACTGGACGGACTAGTATACAGTGTGCGTAGTCGAGTGCCACTCTCTACGCTCCCAATTTTGGAAACACGCGCACGAGCAGTCTACGCCTTATGGGGCTGAAGCTCTGAGGCTAACGAAGGAAGCCGAAAAGGAGCTAAGGACCGCGAAACGAGCGGCGAAAAAAAAAACATGATAGGGCGCAACGCTTAGAGACAGGAAGATGACTAACTGTATCGATTACACCGCAAAGGGGTGTGGTCGATGCTAAAGTTGAAGTTAAGAAGAGGAAGTGGGGTTCGGGAGGTCATGTAATCCGCAGAGCAGATTGCCTAAGGTCCAATAGATTAATAGGATGGGTGCCAAGAGAAGGGAAGCGCCGGATAAAGATGCCAATCTGACAGTCAACATATTTTTAAATAGAGAGTACTTTATAATGTTGTGGGAAAGCTTACATTTCTAGGACACTGACTGCTGCACTGCATCAGCTTGAAAGCTGTGAAAAAGAGTGCGAGAGAGGATAAGTGACGATGCAGAGCCGTGGTGCTCTACATTGCAAGAGTTGGGGTCAGGCATGTAAAAATGGGTAGCTGGCCCAAGCCGTCGTCCGACTCATTCACACTAAGGACGTTGCTGAAGGGAGGAATATGATTTCACCCCTCTGTCCTCCCCAGATCCCTAGGCCAGTGAAAACTGCCGCTCCGCCTTCGTCCAATCGGAGCGTCCAGAGTCATCGAAGGACCCGCGTCGAGGGCGGGGGTTCCCACAATCACTCCCGCACCTTTGTTCACTGAACACGCAGAAAGGAGGGGAGGGGAGTTTAGTATACGGGGATTGCCACGCTTGATCCAAGCTGGCGCGTCTTGGTTCCTGGGATGACCCCGCAGTTAGCTGGAGCGTCTGTCGAACGGACGTGGCGGTTATCGGAGTCCGCGAGGAAACGCCGCAGAACACCCTCTGCCAGGAGTTTCTTGCTCCCATTGGTCCGTGACGGCGGCAGTTAACCAACAAACAACACTCGATCCGCCAAACGTAGCTGGCGGCGCAAGTCTGTCCGAACGTTCCCGGACACTCGTAGCGAGCGGTCGCATCGCCCCTCGCTCCGACGACTACGGCTCGCCCGCTACTTCTCGCGCGCGCAAGTCTCCGCCTTCGAACGCGCTCATGAGCGCAGCCCTTTTCAGGGCTCGCACGGCAACTGGCCAGACCTACTGAGCCACGCTACCACACGGAGGCCCCATCTCATGGGCGACCCTCCGAAGAAGCAGCAGAGAAAGAGGCCGAAGAAGCCAGTTCCTGGCTTCACTGACGACCCGGAGTCCAGACGAGCCCTGCAGCACCACCCACGTGGACGGCAACCACGTACCGGCTGATCGCCTCCTGCCTTGCGATGGAAGCGCGTACTGCAAGCACGCTCGCTACGTGCTCTGTCGTCTGACTCGTCGAGCTCCGCTCCGTCATGCTCGCCAGCGCAAGTGAGTGCGACGCCATCAGCACGCGCCCCACTTGCCCCGAACACTCCCTTCCACGCATTTCCTTTCGGTGCGCCGAAGACGACTGCCAGCGGCCACCACGCCGCACCGTCCGCTTCAACAGACACGCCCTGAGGAGGCCCCCACTTCGGCTGCCTCTACTGACGGCTGTGCCAGCTCGCCGTCGATCGCTGACACCAACGAGAGTGCCGGCACTTTCTTCTTGCCAACCGCGATCATGATCGATGCCGACACCACACTCTCCGGCATGGACGGGACCAACTCGCTCGCGACAAGCCCTGTTCGGCGGGATTCTCCATCGCTCTCGTCGCCGGCGGCCTGCTCGTCGACAACAACGCCGAGCCCACCGCACCTGCGGCGGAGGAGGGCTCGCGCTCGGCGGCGCCGGCTGCTCCCGCCGATGACGACGATCCAGCCGACGGCTCCTTGTTCACGGTTCTATACCATCCCATCGGACGCAAAGCCACTTTCCTCGCACTCTCGCGGGACGGTATCGCTGCCCAGCTCTCCTCTGTGCCAGGCGTGAGACGCGTTCGCGTGAACTTCCGCCGGAATGTGGTGGCTGCTGATGTGACGCGCGGTGCCGACTTGGCGCCCCTCCTCGAAGTGTGCGACATCGACGCCGTGGCGTTGCGCCCCAAAGCGCTACACAGCAACTCTTGTGTGGGCGTCATCCATGGGGTCGACACTTCTTTCGACGCCCGCACAGTTCGAGAAAACCTTGAAGCTCCCGTCGCCGTGCTTTCATGCTCACGGAGTGGAGCAAACGTCACCGTCACGTTCGTCGGGAGCGTCGTGCCGACAAACGTGCGGCTCTTCAAACAGCTGCGCGCCGTACGTGCTCGTCTGCCCCGACCAGTTCAATGCGACCGCTGCGGCGTCTTCGGCCACGCCGGCGCCACCTGCTTCCGCGACGCCCACTGCCTCCGCTGTGGTGAGTCGCATGCCACAGGAGACTGCTCCGCAGAGAAACCCTGCTGCATTAATTGCGGTGGCCGTCACCCGTCGACTGAGCCGAGCTGTCCCGAGTGGCAGCGCGAGAGAAAGGCGGCCGTGTTATTGTCGTCGTCTGAGCGGCCCCTTTCGCGCAAGAAAGCGCTCAAGCTGGCCAGCGCTGCATCGACCGAGCCGCATACAGCCGCTCCGTCGACGTCTGCTCGCACCCCGCAGGGCCGATCTTACCGTGACGCCCTGCGCGGCCGCAGCACCCAGACAGCCGCAGCTGAGCCGTCATTCGGCCCTTCAACCGCTCCGATCCCAAAGATGCGCTGATAGCCGCTCTCGCTGCTGCACTCCATGCCCTGCTGGTCCAATGCCCAACCATCGACGGCAAAGTACGCCAGATGTGTGACGCGGCTCTCGCCGCGCAGGAAGCACTGCTTCATCACCACTAGGCGAGTCACCGCGCCACATACGCAAAGGCCACCAACTTGCCCACGTACGCCGTTCGGGCCGCCGCCGCCTCATTTTTTTCACCCCTCTTTCAATTCCCTATCCCACCTGTGCAGCGCGGTTGAGGTGTCCTCAACTGAGAGACAGTTATACTGCGCTGCACTTTACCCCAATTTTTCATTCCACAAACAAGAAACTCTATCTCTCTGTCCGAGGGGGACTATTTGTTAGCTTCACGAAGCGATTCGTCGCAGCGGGGCAGGAGAGGCTAGAAGGTCCCTACCCCCGCTCGCCGGTCGTAACAATGTGTCTGAGGATCAGGAACGTTACACTTTGAAGAAGAAGAACGCGGTAGAACTTTATCTCACGATGACTTCCGACCTTAATGCGTTTAGCAATGAATCAATATAGCGACGGAAGGTATTGCCACCGTCGAAAAGTTGTGTGATAAGTTCAGAAAATTTGCTGAATGGACTCAGTTGAGGCGAGACGGGTAAGTGGAGATCGCTGGGAGAGAGGCCTTTGCCGCGTAGTGGATATAAAAGATGATCATCATGATGAAGACAACGGAACGGCACTACTCTAGTATTTTAAAACCGCAGTGCTGCTAGGTCATGTCTATTAAGCATGTGCTGCAAATTGCAACGATGCAGATTCGCTGTCGTAGCTTACGGCAACAAAAACTAGTGAGGACGTTTCGGCGATACTGCAGTTTACGCAAGCACTTTAAATAAGGTTTTGTTAAATGCTTAACGGTCGCATTCCCCTTCGCGCGAAGTTGACTGCATGACGCCGAAACGGGTATACGTCAGGCTCACCGGAACCGCTAAAACTTCAAACCAGTGCCGGTATAACGTAACAACTCAATTATATTCACTTTCGAACTTCGTCAGTGGTCCGAGCGTGGTTCCGTTTGCATTATCACTTCAATCGGCACCCGCCATGGTTGCTTAGTGGATTTGGTGTCGCGCTGCTAAGCCCGAAGTCGCGGGATCAAATCACGGCCACGGCGGCCGCATTTCGATGAGGGCCAAATGCAAAAGCACCCGCATACTTAGATTTAGGTGCACGTTAAAGAACCCCAGGTGGTCGAAATTAATCCAGAGTCCCCCACTACGGCGTGCCTCATAATCAAATCCTGTTTTGGCACATAAAACCTCATAATCTATTTCTACCTCAATCGGCGAGCCGTGAGCGGTCATTGATAAGAAAGGCATAGAAGATATCGAAGTAAAACGCAACTACATCACAAATCGGGGCAAATTACCGATAATCATTATTATTGTTACCACCTCTGAAACGGAGGAGCTCCAAATAGTCACCTTGACTGCTTGAACTACATAGTCATTATATGTATATGAGGCGGAATTAAAGAACGGCCAACTAGAAGGGTGACGACGGGAGCCAGTTTTTGTGTATCGGCTACAGCATCAAGCAAGTTGATAAATGGCCGACGGACGCCTTCTGCGTGTCGATATACTTGCACCTTACATCTGCGGCACGTTATGAAAGATATTTCCGTTTATACAAATATCCACGAAACGTGCTCCCGCTGCCCTCCCGCCGTAAGCAATCTAATTTCCTGTCCAACTGATGATAGGGACTTCTCTTAGTGCGTACAATTTCTGCACCGATGTCATAGACAAATGGGAAGTATAAAAAAGAAAAAGAAGCGACTGCTCGTTTGTTTCTATTAAATACGCGGCGCGCCGTGTTTGTTTGCGAAAGGCGGCAATCCGCAGATTTCTCTGTTCTAGGATTTCGCTCGCCGCCTGCCACAACTCGATATTCGGCCGCCTCGATACGAACGAAACAGGCTCGTTCCCGTTTCCGAGGCGAGCGAAAGGCTGCAGCGGGACGAATTTCTTTTGTCTCAGACAACGAGCTAGCGAGCGAGCGAGCGAGCGAAATAAAATGCTTAAACACAACGAAACGAGCGAAAGAGAGAAAAACAAAAGAAACAAACAGGCAGCACAGATCCTTCTCCGCGAAAGCTGCGTCTGACATTTCCCTACACGTCGCCAGAAGGGGAGACGAGACGGGCGCGAGATTCGGCAGAACCGGGACGCCGCCTCCACAGCGAAGTTTTCGAGGCGACAACGGACCTCGCCTGCAGTGTCGAGATGGATGCGTCCCGCTCTGCATTCTCTCTCTCTCTCTCTCTCTCTCTATTTGCTGGCCGATTATAGAGCAAAGCCCCGGAGCGACTGCGAGAGAGGATAGACTTAAAAGAGAGAGGGGGAAGAGAGGGTATAGGGCCAGGCTGACGAAGCAGCGGACAACCTCTGCGATACCAGACTATACTTCTCCATCTGATATACGCCTCTTTTTTTTTTTTTTTTTTGCCATCGTTTCCCTTTCAAATGCAGTGCCGTTCTTTGTCACGTATTTTCGTGTTTGTTTTGTTTTCCTCTTCATCGCCATCCTTCTTCTGTCATAGACGAGGGAACAATTTTACCAGGACTCGCACGCGCACACACGCACGCTCTTCGCATAAGCGAAGGAAGTCGGGCCCAAATGGAAAATATAGTACAGTGCACGCAGTACAAAAAAAGAAGGGCCACCAAGAAGCCGGCTGTGCCGAAGAACGAGATTAAGAGAAAGGGAAAGGGGGCCGGCAGCCCAAAGCACGCCAGACGGAGAGCGCGCGCCCGCCACGCATCTTTCTGCATGCCGCAGCTGCGAGTAGACGCGCTGCCGTCCAAAGCTCTCGCTGCGTACATGCGCACCCTCCCCCTCCCTTTCCTCTCCCCCTTTCAGTCTTCCCCACTTTCACTATTTCTTTTTGTACGGTCCAGACGCACATTTCGCAACTGCGAGAAAACGAGACACAAAGTAAAAAAAAAAAAGGGGGGGGGGGGGGGTTTCTCGCTAAACCCCGCAAAAAACGAGCAGGGAAATAAGGAAGCGCGCGTATACAGACAAGACAGAACGCCTGGCTTTTAATCCGGCAGCATCTCACTATTTTTATACGTAACTATTTTGCCGCCTTCATTATTTATTTGCATTAGGCGCAGCAGTGCCGTTTAGCGCTCAGAAAGCGAGGAGCGAAAGGCGAAGCGCATTTTGTAACTGCGCAGTTGCGTAAGAACCATACATAACTCGTGCTTCTCTGATAACTTCCACTCGCCCAGCTGCGCTCTTTTTTGTTTCATCTCTCTCCCTCTTTCTCTTCTTCGAAAAAGCGCACGAAAGGATGCATAAATGGCCTTCTCAGCTAATGTGGGCGGTCTGGATAACTCTGTTGAAACTCTTTTAGCACCAGCAAAAAGCGGATAATTGAAGGGAGCCCCTTATTAAACTAAAAGTCAACTAATGTATGTAACTATCCCTGTCTGCTGCAAGCAAAGGATCGCAGGCTTGCCAGAGTGAAGAAGCAATACAAAACTACTCGAACGAAGAAAGACAACGAAGCAAACAAGCAGCACCTTCACTATATCGGTATAATTTTAATATTCCGTTGGAAGCTCGCCACACACAGCTGAAACAATTAAGACGAACAGCGGAAAAAAAAGAAAGTACGATTTTCGGTCAGCCACCAAATGGCGCGCTTCGCACGTTGCGAAATCGCCGAGTACCTAACTGCCCACACAGCCTCACGAGGAACAAACAGAAGGTATACATGCAGGTAACGTGCACGGTTTAACATAGCTTCCTATGCTTTGACAGTGTCTTACGTCACAATTAGAGCTGCCTGCTAAAGTTAATGCGGGGAACTCGGGCGCTTGGATCGTCCAGCTTATACCATGGAAACGATGGACAGCTAGTAGTACGCGTTGATTTATCTAATCTTCGTGGGTGTTGCCACTTCACACATTCTTGCGGCGTTATTACGATTTATTTACCTTTCTAAATTTTCAAGCAATCGTAGGTTTCTAAACACAACGAGGCAGCAAGTCTCTGAGCGCTTGCATCATCACTGCGAACTGTTGCATTTATAACGTAACAGCGATTAACGCAGAAAGTTGGGCTAGTTAATGTTGATGCATTTGCTGTGACATAGTTGCTAGCGCCAGCAAGACTAACGAAAAAAAAAAGAAGGTGGGAGAGGACAGAGAGCTCAGCCCTGTCCCACTTGTTTTTCTTCTTTAGTCTTGTTAGCAGCACAGCAAATATAACGCAATATTTCGTTCAAAATTATCCACTTGCAGAGTCGCAAAGCCGTTCGAAGCCAGACGGATAAAAGTCGGGACGGTGGCTACCTCGGGCAAGTGTACACGCCGAGTATACAGCCGTGGCTTCTACTATACTTATCAGTGGATGAACAGGAGCACTGGAAACACCTTTAATGCGGAACAAGCATCGATCATACGACGAGACATAGAACAGATGGCTGCAGCGCCTTAAAAACTCACATATAGAACCCTGCCGAGAACTTGGTGGAAGACAGATGGATCGGACGCGGCAATCGTATCACACGCGTCTCCCGTTGAAGCGTGTTCTCGCAACGGCATATCTATAGAGCTGTCATGAAGTACTCCTGTTTCACCCCAGTTCAAAAGCGGTGTTTGGACGCCGAACCCGCGACGTTACGCTTAGAGCCACCGTTGCCGGTGACACAATAAATAAACTAAAATTAATTACTAGGCTTCGTCGCATGGGCTAATTGACAATGACCTTATGTCCCGTCTCGTCGCACAGTTTGTGCTAATGCATGATGTAAAGGAGTCCGTGCGCGGGCAAGTTTACGGGCTTCGATCCCGGTAAAAGGACACTAAAGTTTACTATGAAGTTAAAGTGATAAAGCAATGCTCTAGAACGTCTAAGGCGTCAATATAATCGCGAACAGAGCTTTAGTAACCGACAAATTGAGGTAAATGCATGACACGATTTGAGACCCCCCAGTGGCATTCCGGTACTAGCCCGATGACGAAGGCACTCCTCGTCATAATTTATGTCACTAGTACTCAACTACTCGTATTAAAAAGAACATTTCATTAGGTTATAAGACGGAAGAAAATGATATATGTCTACTTCTGTTCGATTCTAACAAAAAATAACATTTTGACGTTACCCTTCAGTAGTATGGGTGGTCGAAGAAGAAGAAGAAGAACTTCATTGAAGAATAAAACGCTCAATGGGTGGAGCCCCTAGACAAGGGCCCCACTGGCTTCCGCGCGCCGTCTTGCTTGTCGGATGGTGGCCCTTTAGACCTCTTCCCGTGAGCTGGACAGCGCCGCCTCCCATTGTGTATGCCCCGTAATTTCTGTGTTTGTCTTTTGTGGATATGCCGTGCATGCCCATGATATGTGGTCTAAGGTTGGCGTGGCTCTGCACCATGGGCATGTGTCCGTAACTTTCGGGATGAATTTTATGGAGAATGTGCAGGTTGTTATATGTGTAGGTTTGTAGCTTTCTCCATATAACCTGTTCTTCCTTACTGAGATTCTTATCTGGGGGTGGTAGCTTCATTCTATTTCCCCATGTGATAGTTTAAAATTACAGAGTAGTTCTGGTCAATCGGTATCGGGTCGTCAGAGACGTCCTGTGAGCACCCGTGGGGTGTAGCATGCGCACGAGCTACTCTGTCAGCCTCTTCGTTTCCCCTGATTCCCTCATGACCGGGTACCCATAAAAGGTGAAATCTGGCTCGGGGTTTTATATCTTGTATAGTCCTATAGGCTGCGGTGCATACTCGTCCCCTGAGGTAGCTTCTGCATGCCGCTTGAGAGTCTGATAGGATGGTTATTTGTTGTTGGTTTGGTTCCGTCGCTTTGACAGCAAGGGCTATTGCGATTTCTTCTGCTTCCACGATAGTGGTGTGAGTGGAGGCGCTAATGATTTCTCTGCCCATGTAGTCAGTGACAGCAGCTGCCGCTCTTTTCTGCCTGCCTGGGTATCTTGCCGCGTCCACGAAGCGGTAGTTTGGTTTGGCGCCGTGCGTTTTTTCAATGTATGCAGCTCTGGCTTCTCTTCTGCCTGCATGTAGAGTTGGGTCCATATTTCTGGGTATTGGCGCCACTTTGATGCAGTTTCTGATTATTGTGGGGATGGGCTTAGTTTGGTTGTGTTTTTCAAGGAGCTCGTGATACCCGAGTCTGCCAAAGAGTTTCCTACCCGTGGTCGCTTGTGCGAGCCTGTTTCTTTGAGTTATCAGTTCAGCTTCTGCCAGTTCCTCGAATGTATTATGAATCCCTAGAGACATGAGTTTTTCGGTTGGGGCGCACTGCGGAAATTGTAGGGCGATCTTGTATAGGCTTTCCTTAAGCACGAATTGATCGCATTCCTCTCTGTTTTCGTTAGCTGGTAATACGGCAAGCTGTAAATGAACGGCTAACGACCAGACTTCTGATTAGGCGAAGGATGTCTGATTCCTTCATCCCCGTCCTTTTCGTGGCTACCCGCTTTATCATTCTCGCGACTTGATGTGTTGCCGTCTTGATGAGGTTAAGCCCGTGTTGGTAGTGTTGATTTGATTGTAGCAACATGCCTAGTACCCGGATTGTGGTCTCAGGTATTGCATCATTGCCAAGTCTGATTTCCAATTTGAGGGCAGGGTCCATCGGTACGTTACGATTCCCTTTGCCTTTCCAGACTCGTATAATCTCCGATTTCTCTGACGCGCATTGCAGCCCTCTGGCTCGCACGTATGTCTCGATTTCACAGGCAGCTGCTTGTAATCGTTCTTTTTCGCGTAGCGACCCGGTGACACACCAGACTGTAATGTCATCCGCGTATAGGGCGTGCTGGACACCCGGGATGGCTTGTAGTTTTCTTGCAAGGCCTATCTTCGCCACGTTAAATAGCGTTGGCGAGATCACTGCGCCCTGGGGAGTACCCTTGTTGGGTGCCTTGAAAGTCTTGATTTCTACTGCGCCAAATTTAATCTCAGCGGTTCGTTGGTTTAAAAAGCTGTGAACATAGCTGTATATCCGCTCTCCGCAGTTTCTTTCAGCCAGGCCATCGAGCATTCCTTGGTGGCTTACGTTATCAAAAGCTCCTTTTATGCCGATGGCCATGACAACGTGTTCGCTTGATCTTGGTATATTTGTCAGGACTTCTTCCTACAACTGTAGGAGGATGTCTTGAGTTGAGAGCTTGGGTCTGAATCCAAACATAGTGTCTGGAATGATTTCATTGTCCTCCAAGTAGTTTTGTAATCTAGAGTTGACTATTCTTTCAAATAGTTTCTCCAGACAGGAAGTTAGGGAGATTGGTCGAAAGGTTTCGTTTTCGCTCGACTCTGCGCCGCGTGCGCTTTGGAGTTTCAGTTGTTTCGTTAACGCGTCGTGCTGCGCTGGTTCTGCTGGCTCGCGAAACTTGCATTTGGAACAAGCAGCGAGAATGCTACGTCCATGTGATGTCATGGGATGCGCGAACGGTCCGCGAAACTTCGCCAAGGGCAGTTGCAGCGGTGAATCCAACGTTACTTATCCATGTGTGCTAACGAGTGAACCTCTTCGTTTGAAGTGGTTAAGTGCCGTACCTCTGCCACAGCGCGTTGGCAAAGAGCTGAAAAATCACATAGTGCGCTCGCTGCACTTTCGTGCAGAGGATTACGAGTTGAACGCCGACTTATTGAAGTAGTGTGGAGCGCCTTTCAAAGCAATGCTTTCCCGTAGCGCTGTTCCGTCGGTCTTGCCTGCATTCTCCGAAGCGCAAGAACTGCAGGTCGATTGCGGGACGGTGAGTGCGGCATTTGGTTTGCACGAAGGAAAAGCTACAAATGTGCGAAAACTACAGCCATGACATACAGTTGCCGTCGTAGTAGTACGCAACGACTCCGGCAGCGCGAGCCCTCAGGTCCCGTTCATCAGTGCTTAAATCGCTGAAATCGAGCCCAGCATCGCGAGCCAATGTGTCGTTGTCAGGGTCGTCCATTGCAATGAGCGTCAAAGTTGGCGTCATAAAATAAAGAACCAGCTTATCGTCGCGCGCTTTCCCTTCCGCTAGCCAACATAGTTCCGCTTTCGCGCTGCTGTCGGCTCTGTCTTGGCTCTGTTTCTGGCCGCGCGTTTGTGTTTTTCGCAGAAAAGCCGTAGCGCCGTCTGCGGGCGCCGTTTTAGTGACCGACGGCGCAACGTCACTATGAGACCATGACGTCCCCACTCCTCGATCGGAGGGCGGGCGATGTGAACTGCGCTAGAGGTACGCGGACGCTTCAGAACGCATTTTCTCTTAAAATAAGTCTCTTCTTCGCATGAAACAAGCGTTTCGAGGTTTCTGGGATAGTATTTCAACAGTCCACGTTGACTTGATATTAGCCTTTAGTGTCCCTTTAAGGACACAAAACATAAGCGCACGAGAGAAGTATACGCAGTTCTGCGCGCACAAATACGCCAGCACGATGACCCGATTTCGTACAGGGTTAAGCTTCTTAAATTGGCCCTCTAATTTTTACCCGTGCTCCGGGGCAAAGCTTGCGCAGCCCAAGGCCGCCACTTCCGCTAGTACTCAGTCGAATCGAATCGTTCGCAGAGAGATCGTTAGTTATACGAACGCCGGTAATCAGGAACAGAACAGAACGGATACGGAGTAACGAGGCGCAGTGATTGAGAAGTAATAATATGTAAAAAAGAAAGAGAGAAAAAAAAAAAGCTTATCGAGAGCTTGTTCCAGCCAGCGGAAGTGGCTGCTTAATGATTTCCTCATTGCATGCTGAGTAAAAAAAAAAAAAGAAAGATACGCAAAACGCCATCGAAATAAGTACACGCACTAATGCTGTTACTTCAAAGAAAGAAAGAAAAAAAGATGAAGGAAGAAAAACGAGAATCGTGATGCGCTAACGTCGTGCGCTTTCGCAATCGGCATGAATATTAATATACCTCGAATAACGGCCGAATAATCACCTGCATGCCGAACGCACAATAAGAGTGCGAAATGAGAGAGCGCTCGCAGGGCATGACACGCTTGGTGCACGCGCACGTTGATATCCCCAAACACGGGATCTGAGCACGTATAGATAGATGCACATTCGTCAGCAAGAAGAAGCAAAGAAAATACTAATATATAGATAAAGAAGAGCCCGTGATTCTCCCCACTTGTCTCGATTCCATGGCTACTTAATTCCTTTATTTCCTTTCTGTTTCTCTCTCCTCTCTCCCCATACCCCCTCCCATCATGCTAGGCTTCGCTGATCTCACATTTTCCGCCCCCGTGGGCAGGTTCGCGTGAGCGGGAGATTAAAAAAAAAGGAAAGAAGTAATTGAAGGTAGAGGGGGGCAATCATTAATTCCACTACGTCTACACATCCGTCCCCGTATCCCCACCCCCTACTCCCTCCGTTCCCCAGAGTAGTGTTTCTTCTTCCTTCTTAGGGAGCGGCGATTGTTAGCTCCGCGACTCCGCACAATCAGGTCGCCCTTTCCGCGAGAAAAATAAAGGGACAATGCACAAAAGGACGAAAATGAAACTATCACGAAAATGCACGAACACACACAGAAAGCAAAAGGCGCGATAACGCGACGGGCTCGAAGAAGGCGCGCGTCCAATTAGCGAAACAATAAAGAAATAGGGAAAGGTATGTTGATACTAATCTAAAAAAGGAACGACTTAGATTCCGCTGAGGAAGGAAAAAACGCGGAAAGAAAAAGGAAAGAATAGCGGCGGAGGAATTGCCAAGACGAGGCGCGGCGGGAGAATGGGGAAAGGAGAAGAGGCAAATGGGGATAAGCATCTGAGTATTAATTCAATTAGGACAGAATGGCGCGCACCGCTGAGCGAAAGGGAATCAAGACGGCGAATTGTGCATTCGGGAAACTAGGGGAGAGGGGGAGAGAGGAGGGCTAGGTGCACAATGCGCAAGGGAGGTCTCGATCCAGCCTTACTGGTGGAGAGGGTTAGGAAAATAGCGAGATCAGCGCACTGGGCAGAGACGAATATGAAAACGCAAGAAAAAAAGAGCCGGGCGGGCGACAAGACGAACGAATTATAAACGCAAGATCCGATCTCGTCGTCTAGACGGCGGCGCGACGTCATTAGTGAAAAACAATAACAGCAAAAAACAAAATTTTCGAACGGAGGCACGCGTCTTTAATAAAGAGCGAACGAGAGAGAATTCAGGAAACGACGAAAAAAAAAAAGTTGGTTGAAGCAAGATGGCGGAGACAATGTGAACAAAGGGAAGTCGAGAAAGAATGCACGACACGAACAAGAGCCAACAACTGGAAAGGAAACGAATTTTAGCGGTAGAAGAAGAACAATCAAAATTTTTTTCAGCGACTTTTCTTCACTCGCATAACACGGCGTCACGGTACGGGGCAGACACTCGACATTAAGTAATTTGCATGCGAAATGGGGGGGCCCGAGCCATTATACCGCGCGCAGCGTATTTCACTTGAGATCCCCCTGCATTGCGCAGCCGTAATAAGGCGGCGAAGCGCTGTGCTCATTACGAAATACGGCGGCCAGCTCGAAGTGCTATGTGTAGCATCGCTGGGCCTTGCTGAAACCAGTGCACACAGCAGTCAGGGCACCGAATGTAGTCCAGCCGTATAGTTTACCGTCATGAATTACAGTTTGCATCGACGATGCGCAATTCTCATTTAAAGGCCAAACGCCATTGGACATAATGGAAAATGTCCAATAGCCTTACTTACTTCTGCCCATGGAAGTACATTCTTGGTACATTCTAGAAACATTCGTACAAAAACACAACGTAATCTTGCTTTACTAAAATAGATGATTATTAATTGATTTGTTGAACTATGCACAACTGGAAAGTCGCTCCAGCGCACTAAAAACGCCACTATGCGTTTTGCGTTAGGTTTCCAGTGTTTAAATAGGAATTTCTGAAGCATCAAAATCGGAGCAGCAGGGATGAAACGTTGCGCCCTGTGGGGCTAGGAATCAGCCGTATTATCTGCGTACTTATAACCTATATATATGCCTTCGATTGGGCGTTCCAGAGCCGCTACGGCTGTGTTACGAATTCGTGTAAGATTTAAAGCATTATTTGGCTACAATACATCTTTAAACATTACGGACGGTTCATTTAGAAGCAGAGCGGACTCGAACACTGGTAATCAGGTTTCACTGCATACGTAGACCGGCCGACTTAGCCCGATAATAAGCCTTATTAGTTGTGGCTTTGTGCAACACGGTCGTATAACGTTGTCGGTGCGCTCTATATAAAGCTGCCCGCCGAACGCGTCCTTACAGTGGAACGCGAAGGTCGGTTCACGATCCTCTAGCGTCATCTCAATGCAACGGAAACCAGCCGAATCAGACGCATCAGCCCCGGCTTCTCTTCATCGATCAGCATCAACCAGAAGAGCGCAGCAGGCGAATATCCACAAACACGACGCGAGAAATTTACATAGCATTCACCTACACATGCTCTAGCAACAATGCGACGCATCGCTCGAAACAACCAAACGAAAAGCAAAGCAGGTGCGGGCTTTCTTTAGGACGCCCTGCAGGTATACAACCGGGCGCGAAACTCTCAGAAGTCACGGCATAAAGAAAGAGTAAGTAAATTTATTCTAACACAGCCGTGCAACGTGAAACTATTTGAATGCATTACGTTGGTCGAAAAGACGTCCGTAGCGTAGACTGCACTTGTTAACTTCAAGCTTGTATGCCAGTCTATAGGCTGCATGCGGGAGGAAAAACAAAATTTTAGCGTGGTGCGTATTCTTGATGTCGACTTTTTTTTTTTTCCGGTGACTGTACACGAAGACAATCGATCGTGTTAAGTGCGCGCATCCACCGTTCTTTCGTACAGCAAGCGTCTCCAATAAAAAGCACGAACGATACTTTTCTTTTTTCTTCTTCTGCAAGCTGCCATAACTTGCTGCGCTAGTTGTGACGTACAATGTAGTTACAGTCGAACACGAAGCTGGCGTAACCGGATAAAGCGATTTGTTCTCTATATACACGTGAAGCTGTATGCCGATCGATATTCGCGTAAGATATATAGCTCCCTCATAGCGGGGCGTCCGTTGATAGCGGCATAAAAGGCGTTGGCATACAGCGATCGCAGCGTGCAAGATTTTTAAGCAAGAATTACTGTCTACTACAAGCATTTTTCGTTAAGTATAGATTATTTCCTTGCTTCCTTTCACGACAGGAGGTAACGAACCCGTATATAACGAACTGATCGCGAAACTTTATACAAGTTCAGCGTAGGCGCGTCTAGGTATGTGGGATTACTTTATGTATCAAACTAATTTTAGCGCCTAGATCTGTTCGCGATATATAACGGGATATTACATATTTTATTATTCCTTGTTCTAATGCGAGAACGTTACACGCCCCATTACGCGAAAATCAGTCGTAGTCGGCGGCGCGACCGAATGCTGGTACCAAAAACGACCGACGAGGCAAAGCGTAAAAACACGTCAAACAATGCTCGGATTGGCGTCAAATTTCGCAGGGAGGTTCCTGCAAACAAAGTAAACTAATGCCTTTGAAAAGAAAATTTGGTAAATTTTGGTCTGGGTGGAAATCGAACACGGGCCTCCGGGTTGCGAGACGATGCAGGCTTCCCCGACGCCACGGAGGCTCCACGGTTCCGGTCGAGTAAAAAGGTGTGCTATAGTGCGTGCGTCACTGCACACGTCACGTCGCAGCCATCTGCTGACTAAACGTCTGGCCTAGCGCAAGCTTTGTTGGGCACGTGACGGCGCAGCCAATGTTGAGGCGGTCGCGCCGCGTAATGAGTGTATAAAATGAGTGCATAAGAAATTCGCAGTTTCGCTCTAAAGGAGAAAAAGCGATTGCGATAGCAAATTAGTGGACGGCTGTACGAAGTAAGGACAGTAGCTTTATAGGCCGTATAAACTTGGAAACATTGGCTTACTAATTTAGCCAGCATCGTGTCGGCGCGCACAGACACACATGAACGCATCACACTATGAGAGCGGATACTCGCTGTCGAAACGCTAGCGTGATCAAGCGCGGCAGTAGCAGCGAGCGAAGTGACCTTCGTGCTGTCTATCGTTTCAACGCAAACAGCGGTGAGTATACGCAGCACGCACAAAGGTATCAGCCGTCTGCAGATCGCTTTCAAGATACGGTGCGCGCAACCGCTCATCACCGCGCAAAGTGGGCAGTTGCTGGGGGAGTACAAGCCGCTCCCCCCTACCTTCCGTGCTACCTGCCCACTATCCTCCCTTTTGCGCCCCTTCAGTTCCCCTTGCGCCCGGTCGCGAAATACGCAGTTGCTATCGGAGCCCAAAGCCGCCGCCGCCGCCGCTCCTTCCTTCCTTCCTTCCTTCCTTCCTTCCTTCCTTCCTTCCTTCCTTCCTTCCTTCCCCCCACGGGCTTTCCCGCGACGGAAGACGACGCATTTGCTCTCCGCTTTCCTCCCTCGCGTACTCCAGATTGAGCTGCGATCGTCGGCTCCCTTCGCGGTGTTATGGCCCTTGGACCTTATACGGACATCACGGTTACGGCGAAAATGCGCCTGGAGGGTCCATATAATTGCTATCGCAATATAAGCATTAATGTCCAATTGAACGTCGCGAAACGGTCCTTCGAGTTACTAGACAGTTTCAGATTAGGGGGACGCAAGCGTTAGGGTCTCCTAGCGCTTGGGGCGACGGTACTGCGCATGCGCAGAAGGGTCTGTGCATGCGCAGTACCGTCTTCCCAAGCGCTAGGGGGCCCGAACGCTTGCGTCCTCCTAATCTGAAAGCCTCTACTAAATCCTCGCGGGAAAGCGAGCGCGTTGCCCTTCATGACGTTCCGAGGTCTACAAACCGTTTAATGCTTTCGCATTCCCACACGTAAGCAGTCTTAAGTGTCTCTGCCAATTTTTTTTTTTTTCTTGCTTGTTTGCCTCAGCCGGTTTAACGTAAAGAAGGGCACATGTACTGTTCAACCAAAAGCGACGAATAGCCGGCATCACACAAATGCCGAATCCTCCTGCCAGGCAGATTCCATAATAACAATTCTTCGTTTTGAAAGAACGCAGCGCTCGGGCAGTAGCTTCCTTCCGCGCCAACACACGCAGAGGCTCGCGAGCGCACACGCACGTACCACGTCGCCACGGATCACGAGTGGGGTTGATGATCCGCTTGTTCGTTCTCGTAAGGAATGACTTGTGACCTGCGCAGGGGGAGGGCGGGCCCTCCTTTCGCCGACCTCAAAAGTCCAAGAACTCTGCGAGGATCGTCAAGGGGATAAACGGTCACTGACTTGTACCTCACAGCCTTCATCACAGAAGGCTGCGAATCGCACAACAGTAGGGCGCGTATTCGATGGCTCACGCAATCAGCCCCTCTTCGTGCAACCCCGTCCACAGTGATGAGGAGCGGCACGAAGTCGGTCAAGCGCTTCGCGACGCGAACGTCCATTTCGCGCGATGCGTACACCGCTTGGCGAAAGCCACAACTGCTGTGCGCGCGGCAGCTGGCTACACTCATCTCGCTGCAACTGTTTGAACAGCACACACAATGTTAGCAGACGTTGAATATGACAAACCAGTTCCGCGGAAGCCCCCAAGGTGGAGGAAAGTTACGAAAGGGAAAAACTGACATCCCCCCATCTTGTATAGCGCGAAGCTACGTATAGGTACTGCAGAAAAAAAAACCATCCTGGACCGGGATCACAAACCAGGGTCTTTTTTTTTTCTTTTTTTCGAACTGTGAAGGTTGCTTTCTGAGAAACTCATACGGGTTTCTTTTGTAGCTTCGTGACTGCAAAACAGGTAGATGTATATTCTTTTCCCGTTCCCAAAATTAGAATTCAGTATGCAAGCAATTGTAAGAGGTTGCCAAGCATTTAAAACAACGCAACGACGTGAAGAACAGAGAGTTAGACGAAACACGAGCGCTAGTTTTGTTTACAGATTTGAAGCGATCAACAGCGGTCGAACAGAGTCGACAGAGCAAAACGTTTTGACAAGTGCCTTTGTCGAAACGTTGGCTACAGCCACATTCCTTGGCCGATCACTTAAGAGCTGCGGTATGATCCTCAATCTCTGAATAACAAGCAATCACCACGCCTTTGCAGTGCATGCTTTATCATTAATCATTTCACGCTCCATTTCGTTCTCTTATCACTCCGTCAAGAGGCTTTCCGGCGAAAAAGTTAAACTTGTGTGGAATGTTGGTTTCGGTGAACGCACAGACTGACAAAAGCAGCGCGCGTGGTGACAATAGTTACCATGGCCCATAATTCGTAAAGGAACACTTTATGCAGTTAACGAAAGGGAAAGATTGGCATAAACCTGAATTGCAGCACGAATTACAACAAACGATTGAGGACCTTAACACAGAGTGTGAGAGTGGGGTTGAAGATTACAATGCAGAAAACAGGGATACTGATCAATAGCCAGGCGAAGGAACAAGAGTTCAGGATCGCCAGTCAGCCTCTAGAGTCTGTGAAGGAATACGTTTACCTAGGTCAATTACTCACAGGGGACCCTGATCATGAGAACGTAATTTACAGAAAAATGGGTTGAAGCGCATACGGCAGACATTCACAGATCCTGACTGGAAGCTTACCATCATCATTAAAAATAAAGGTGTAAAATCAGTGCATTCTACCGGCAATAACATATGCATGGGGCAGAAACTTGAAGATTGACAAAGAAGCTCGAGAACAAGTTAAGGACCGCGCAAAGAGAGATGGAACGAAGACTATTACATGTGACGTAAATAGACAGGAAGAGAGCGGTGTGGATCAGAAAGCAAACGGGGATAGCCGATATTCTAATTGTCATTAACAGAAAGAAATAGGAGCTGGAGGTCATGTAATGCGTAGGTTAGATAACCAGTAGGCCATTAATGTAACAAAATGGGCAAAAAGAGAAAAGAAGCGCAGTCGAGGACGGAAGAAGACTACAGGTAAGGTGATGCAATTAAGAAATTTGCAGGCGCAAGTTGGAATCTGTTGTCGCAGGGCAGGGGCAATCGCAGATCGCAGGGAGAGGCCTTCCTCCTGCAGGGGACATAAAATATAATGACGCTGCTGATGATGATGTAGCGTGAAGCTACAAAAGAAACTCATGCTGGTTTTTCAGAAAGAAAACTTCACAGTGGAAGAAAAATTCGTCCTGGCCCGGGATTCATCATCGCCTTTTTAGCTTCGTGTTATACAATTCAGGTGCGTGACAATTTTTTTTCCTTTTCGTGTACATTCCTCCACCTTGCGGGCTTCCGCAGAACTGACTTGATATTTAGTCAAGCGCGCACGCACGCACGCACACGCGCACACACACGCGCACACACACACGCACACACACACACACACACACACACACACACACACACACACACACACACACACACACACACACACACACACACACACACACACACACACACACACACCGCTTTATGTCAAGTAAATCACCAATTGGGTTCTCAGCAGGTGCTTGTCTAGGAAAGGAATCTTGCGCGCTTTTGAAACTCCCGCGCGAGGAATGGAGCGCTACGTCACGGTGTACCTCAGTACCTCAACGTTTTCATGTATTTCGTGATTTCACGGCAGGTTTTCTTCTCGCATTTCCCTAATTCTCGCGCCGCACATGAGCCACGTCTTATGGGGCGAAACGGAGATCTCGTGGTTTAATAGTGGACTTTTCGATGTGTCTTTAACACATACATATCTAAAAAAAAAGTTTATGGCCGCGACGGCACGGAATCAAGTGCGTGTGCGTGTGTTGGCACACTTCCAAAAGTGTGAACTTCGAAAATTTAGTAATTCAGGTTTAGCACTTAACTAATGTTTTCTTTTTTCTATAGGAGTTAAGCCCGCCTTAAACAGAAAACGTGGCTACTAAAACAGGACTGTACGTCTCAACCTGGACTCGACCACTCGTCTCGACTCCCATCATTTTGTTAACAACGCCTCCCGAATACGGAAGGTCATCGAACACAAAGGTGTTTTTAGACATTCCTTGAGCGAATATCCTTTCTTCGCGCGGCGTTCGTCGAAAACGCGTGCGAGTAAATTAGTCGCACGGCGGCCAACTCGAGCCGTGAAAGGCCGGACGGTTCGCAACGATTTGCAGCCGCATGCAAATGAGTTTTCCCCCGACGCTTCTGCATCAGAACAGTCGCGGGGCCTTCAGCCGAATCCGTGTGGTTATAGTCAGACCGGCCGATTTACGCACGCGGTTTCGGAGGCGCCTGCCAAGTGAGACCCCCCCCCGCCCCCCTCCCCCTCTCAAAGAGGAAGGGAAAGCGTGGAGCGCGTATTTTCCGTGAAACGGAAGCGGCTGGTGACACGAAGCTGTTCTGGGAATTAAGTCGGTGCCTCAGCGCAGACTATGACACTGCAAGCCTCTCCGCGAGCTTGGTCGCGAAAGTGGTCCGGAGACATAGGGCCGTCGCACAACAAGGAGCTGCTTTATTAATCTATTTATACATACTGCCGGCCAATTCAATGGCCCTAACGAAGGGGGCGTACATAGATTTAGAGAAACATACAAATTATCACACAAAGGGACATAAGAGTGGAAAATACACAACATATTGCTCTCAATACTGACCAAATATAGCACAGAGATTTACAAATGCAATGTTGCAGTAACGCTGTAAAATAGCAAAAAAAAAAAATTTTTTTCTCCGCTCATTGCAATAAAAATTAATGTAGGTCTTCCACAAAATTGTTAGGTTCGCTCAACGCTTTTCCGATCCTGGGGTAAAGGACTGCTGATAGAAATTAGCGGGGAGAGCTTGCGCACAGAAGCCGGTAGTGTAATACTTATTAGCTACACATTTTTGGGCGGCGTTCTTCCGTTTCCTTTAAGATGAAAGAGCCTTGCGTAATGAGCAAGACATAAATAAGGCGCCACGCTTTCAAAACACGAACTCATATATTAATGGCGGCATTTACCGGCGAATAAAGAAACAATACACGGCTTTGAGTGAGTGAGTGAGTGAGTGAGTGAGTGAGTGAGTGAGTGAGTGAGTGAGTGAGTGAGTGAGTGAGTGAGTGAGTGAGTGAGTGAGTGAGTGAGTGAGTTACCAGGAGGCCGCCCCAGAAAGATTGAAAAGTGTCTGGGCTACAAGGCGTCAATACTCACAGACGGACGTTGCTCTCAGTGCAACACACTATAGTATGGAACGCGCCTGCGGTAATAAGAAAATTCAAAGGTGCAGTATGTAGCGGTCAAACGTAAGCGAGATAGGCTTCACCTGCGGGGTTTCAACTTTTCCATTGCGCCACGCTCCTCGAGCGCACGTCGGCCCGTCTGTATATATGCGCAAGTATGCAGGGTACGCGCGTGTTTACATGCTCCGCGTTGCGCTTTGTATACCTACGTACAGCGCTCCCGGATGTATAGTAGATGTGGTGGCGGATACATGTATACGCGGAGTCGACGGCGGTCGACACCCGGTGCGTCACTTCCTTATATAGCACGCGTTTGACATGCAACGCCTCTGCGAGCAGGGCACCCGCGCTAACTCCCGATCTCAACAAACTGCGCCAAACACGCGCAAATTCCTCTCGGCTATCCTGCTACACTGCACAGAACTGGTGACCAGCCGTACGGGGACCGCGAAAGAAGGAGTGCGGTAACAGGAACTGGCACGTGTATGCATACGAAACGCGGCCGTCACGACCGAAAGGCATCCTTCCCAGCGTGCGGAAGGAAGTCTCCCCGCACGTCAAAAGCCAGCGCTAAGAGAAAAGAAGCAAGAAGTGGAGGCAGGAAAATAAATAAATAAAAGAACCGGCCTCGAGGAAAAAAATAAAACGCTCGCCTGAGGCCAAGTGAAACAAGGGGGAGATGGGCAGGAAGATCTCCCGCAAGGTCGTTTCCACCACGCGTAGCGGCTGCAGCAGCGGGCAGACGCAGCCGTGCGTGCGCATAGCAATATGCACTTCTCGTCTCGCGTCCGCCTCCTGGCACAAGCAGCGGGTACACGGCGGGGCGTTCTATGACCTCACCGACGAGAACGAACCAGCACGCAGGAGAGAATGCGGCGACGAGAACGGCCAGAAATGCGGGTGCACTAAAGCCAAGTTGCGCGCTCGCGCCGCCGAGATAACGACGCTATACGCCGGAAATTAAGTACCGCAGCTGGAAAGGAAGGAAGCGGCAACAGAAGGGGAGAGGGAGGGGGGGGGGGGCAAGCTACTGGACTGCGAAAGCTGTGCAGTAGGCATGCAGCAGGCATGCACACAAACACCACGCGACGGCATTCCCCACCTGTATAAGAGCATCGAAATCGATCGTACTCGCATCGTCGATGAGGCGTTTAACCCCCTCTCGCGGTGAACAACGAAGACGCTAAGAGCCCACCCAACAGGATCTAGCGTGAACGCGTTATCGCGGTGTCCAAACGTGCGACCAGACCAGATCCATTGCGTGCGGCCTTGTTTTATAACGGGTCCCCTTATTTCGGTCCTACAAACGGTGCTCCGCGCATGCCACAGATTTGGGCGGAGAAAGAATGACGCGGTTCCCAGCGCTGTGGGAGTGCCTCGGGGTTTAAGCGATAATTTCGTCGTACGCGTGCTCAGAACTGGTCCCGCGCACTCCCGCGACGACGACGGGCGTCGACTCGAAAGGGCGATAACGAAGCAACCACGGCATTTCTGGTTATACGCGACCGTTTCGCCGCGTCGCGAACCGATGACGCGGAGGCACGAGATTTGCCTTGGACTCCGAACCGGCTCCCTCACTGTAAACAAGGACGCCTTTCGGAAAATGCGGCTTGTGTAAGTGTTACACACCAGCGAGTGGGTCGAAACCAAACAGTGACATCAGCCCCAGTTTCGGATTACGATACACGCGGAAGCACAGAGCAACTACGTTTTCATTACGTGTTCTTCCTCATACTGCTCCCCACTACCACCACTCATTCCTTCTAATGCGTTTTGCTCGCTCCCTTCGCTCGCCATTTCGTGCGCCGCGAAATTAAGCCGTATTAGATGTGCCTCCAGATACTCAACTTCCGGGGATTAATAGAAGCACCATCCCGCTCCTATACAGACTAAAATGCACTTGCATAACGCTTCAGCGCTTCCACACAGGCAGCTTTAATGAAACGAAGACGAACTAATGGAAAAATGCCAGAATAGCGGAATTAAAACACAAAGGAACGGCCACCGCGCTGGCAGCGGCATCTTGCGAAGTCATATCAACCAATAACTTGCGCTAGAAATGTGCATGATGAATTTTCGCGAAAGAAAAAAGACAAGAACCGGGAAAATTGGCCGACGATTACGCTTCTTGGTAATGCAATCTTTGAGCGCAGCTGCTGCCTTATTTCAACAACAAGCAACCGCATACAGAACACGTAGTGCCGAACTGAGGCGGTTCTACGTTTCGGATTGGGCAGCACACACCGCGATCCGCCGTTATCGAGCCGGCGCTCCGGCGACGCGCCATCTTACCGGGGGTCGCTACCGCGGAGAGGGGGGAGGGAGATTAGCAATTTTCATTTAATGTTTCTTCTGAGTTGGGATGATGAAACGGGTGGAGAACAGGGGTATTGAGTAGAGGTCACACGCACATTGTTAGGATCGGCCTCCAGGGGTACTGCTCTGCAACGCTATTTCAGCCCGCGGTGGTGGCGCCCTTCAGAAAACCGGCGAGGACGACAGCGCTAACCGACCATGAACTTCCTTCGGAGAACTGCGGACTACGGCAGCGTTAATCCACCATGCGCCTCGTTCGTAGAATCGGTGACGACAGCAGGGCGGGCCACGTTTGGCACCCAACGTATTGTTAGTTGATTTGCCGGGTCCTCATGGTCTCTCTCGGCAGCAAGAAGAGCTTCCCTAACAAAAGGGTGTTTTGCGGTACGAGGGCCTCAGGATTCGTCACAGTCTGCTGAAACTCGTGGCGACTACAGGAGAAAGGCAGCTCTGGACTTTAGAGGCGCAAGACAATGGGCAACCGGCAGCCGCGCTGCGGGGGTCAGCTCGGGGAACCGATGCGCTTTTCAAGACTCAAGATAATGGACAACCGGCGCGTCGACTGCGTTGACGATGACGTCGAACGCTTCTCTCACCTAGGGATCTAGGGAGAACGTAGTGTTTATAAGCGGCTATTTGTCGGCTGCTTGGGTGTGCTCGTCATCGTGCTCTGTGATCGTAGTCGTGAGCTGTGTGCTTGTTTGCCGTATGCTTCGTCTTGCGGGCTCCATTTGGGAATCACGCTAGACTGTGTAAATGTATCGCTTGTTTAAAATGTAAATACTGTAAATAAACCCTGTACGCCTAGTTCGTCCCAAGTTTCTCTCTACGACCTACAACCCCTTCAACTGGTGGCAGCGGCGAGATAGTCCTCCAAATCTTACAACATTCACTCACAGATAGGCCTCAATGTGGCCGCACAAGGTTGGGGTGGGAAGTTGAAGTAAGGCGGCGAAACGCTGTCTTTCAAATCACCGCAACGGCACTCGGGTCCCCTTATTTCGGTCCTACAAACAGGGTTCCGCGCGTGCTACACATTTGGGCGGAGAGAGGTATAGGGCAAGCGTCGAGGCGGGAGAAGGACAGCCAGGCGCAAGCACTGCCAGAGGCGACAAATGCCACAGAGGAACGCGCCCAGCAAACGGGGAAGCGAGAAACACGGTTGAGAGCCGTACAGCCACGCGACGCGGAGACGGAGAGCCGTGGATCACGCGCGAGGCGGCAAGGAGCGCCCGCCGGTGGCACCGCGGCAGTGCCGCGACAGCACGAGAAGGAACAGCGAGGGCTGAGTGGATGGTAGCGGCGAGAGTCACCGCAACGGCGCTACGCGGAGGAAGGGGACGAGAGGATAGGCGAGAGCACTTGATCCGCCTTTGGAGGACAAGGGGAGAGCAAGAGCGGGAGCGCGCGCAGCTAGAGCAGCGCGCGGATGATGACCTTTGTTACGGCGAGACCGACGGCGATGCACAACGGCGACGCGAAACGCAGGAACGGGCGCCAAAGAGCTGCGCTCTAAAACTAACTGCGATGATCACGTCGTTGCTGACACGTTTACACTATCGATGTAAGTAAAATATAGCACGTTGTTGCAGTAAAGATCGTCCGTGCTTTTGGTTAAACACATCCTCACAAGATGCCGCCACAACCTTTGCTGAAAGCATCTATGTTATCCGCTATTGCAGTACACATCTATGCTATGTATAGCACGACTTCGACATACCTATGCAGCGGACTATATGTGTGTGTGTGTAATAATAAATATATATATATATATAAATCGCTGTGTCGCCGAGTGAAAATCGCGCCATGTGAAACAGCCTACAGAGACGGCGGACATTTGTTGCAGGCGTATATATTTGTTGCAGCGCGGATATATTTAGGTAGCGTTTGTTGTTGCATTGCGTAATTCCGCGGAGAAGGGAGCCGTTAACCAGCACATATGTGGTGGTAGTACAGGTAGACACCACGTGATTCCCAAAGAGCTGTAATAGTTGGCGTTCGGCGACGAACGCGCACGCACACGCACTTTTGATCGGCGCCTTTGTGATGGCGGTAAAACTCCAACCACCGACCACGAAAACGGGTGAGAGAGCCAAGGAAAGGTATTTGCTGTAAAAAAGCGCTCGAGCTATACGCCTAAATGTCGTGAAACCAGCGACATTTATAAGTACAGCGAGAGCGAAGAGAGCGCGAGGAGGAAAGCGGAGGAGCAGGGTAAAGCCCCTTAAACTTCGTAAAGTAGCGACACTCTCCTTCTCCGCCTTCACTCCTCGTTCTCCTTTCTTTCAGGCTCCTTCCTCGACCGTGGCGCCGCCTATACCGCTCGAGCGTAGCAACGGCGCCAACATGCGCTCCTCGCCACTTCGTAGACGCTTCTCGAACGAAAATGGCGCTGAAGCACGGCGCGAGGGCCCACGTGATGCTAATACTTCAATAGCGACGCGGCGTCGGCCTCGGCCAGAGCGCGCGAGGAGGAGGCGGCATTCTTCAAAGCGTGGCGCTACTTTACGAAGATTAAGGGGCTTTAGAGCAGGGTGCAGCGGAAGCATGAGGAGGAAAGCGTAGGAAGCGACCTTGAGGCACCACCAGATGGCGCTCACGCCCGCGCATCCGCAGCACCGCCCGTGCGAGGGGAAGAAAAAAAAAGGAACCAGAAAGCTCACCTTCGCGCGTAGCGTCACCGCAAGCGTTTCCCGGTAAATAGAGGCTTTTAGCCTATCCGCTATACCAGTAAACGGGAGCGGTTCGGGCGGATTGCCGGATTTGCGGGGGTGTAAACGTGAGCGGCCAGAGCGGTGCAGCCGCTTAGTAGCGTAGAGTTCAACCAGACAAACACAGAGCTAAAACTGCAGTAACCCACTATATCCTGCTATTGGTGCAAATTTTTGGCAGCGGCGTAATTGTGAAAACGATTACGCCACTGTCGCAAATTTACACCAGCAGCTAAGCAGAATATAGTAATTAGCGTTGTGTTTGTGTGGTTGAGCTTTGCGCCACCAGATGGCGCCAGCTATCTGGCCGCTGTTAGATATGGGGTCTGTTTCCTGAGCCCCTTCGAGTTCCCCAGACCACATCAAATCGCACCACAGCTCATTGAGGAGCGCAGAAACACGGATGCCACATTCCAGAGGCGGGCACGTGCAAACAAGTTGAAGGCCCCCACTTCGTACGCCGCCGGTGGGGCTATTCAATGCTTGACTCTGCTAAAAAGCGAAGGGATAGCCCGGCATTGTTGCAAGTAAATTGGGTCCCGAAGCAAGATGGCTGTAATGCACCGTGACAACAAGACGGCTGTGATGTACCCGGGAGGGCCTGGCAGCGCCTCACCGGCCGCCTTTGAAGAGAGCATTGCACCACAGCAAGGCAAGACCGCGGGGAGCCACCGGGTGTGACACCACCGCACGGGTGCCTACCATTGGCCGAAGGTGGCGTCATCTGAGCGGGCTCTCCCATTGGCCGAACATGACGCGCCTTCCAGAGATCGAAGGCCTTAAAAGACGCAGACCGAGAGATTCCAGGGATTCCAGAGCATTCCCGGATTCACCTCTCTCGAACTTCTTGCCGCGGGCCGCAGCGACCGAGTTGCTGCAGGCCCGTAATGACTGTACGACTGTTCATTGACGTCTCACTGTAAATAATGTAAAATAAACCTCCCAAATGTTTTTCATCCCGACGTCCGTCCCCAAGCCCTATACCGCTCACGTTTACGCCCTCGCTAAACCGACAAACCGCCCGCGCTTGCCGGAATACCGGACACGCTAAAAGTTACATTACGATTGCATAAGCCTGGAAACGGCAACTGTGTGGTCAGTCTATATCACGGAGGTCTATATGTATGGCGCCGCGCGTCGTAGCTCTGCCATATAGCGGTGTTCAATAACGCACTTCACGTGTGCTTTACGTTATTTGTGACGATTCAACTGTACGAATCAAGTTGGCCTCAACATTCGAGACAACTGCCGGTAAGAATCTGATTAAACCACATCCGCAAGCATATAAATTTACATCGCGAATAAATGTATCACGTAATCGAGCTTTCCCCTTAATTTCGAACACGATTGCAGGAAATGTGGCGTGTAACATTCCAGGGAGTCTCAGCAGAGCATATCGAGTGCCCATGAAGCTGTGAAGAGTGAAATCAAAACAAGCGTATTACGGCAAATCAAAGAACAGTGCTCAATACAGTTCGAAGCGTCATCTGCACGGCGGAGAATTAACACGGTGACACATAAGAAAAATTACCGATTAAGAATATATATATATATATATATATATATATATATATATATATATATGTATATACTCTACCATCCTGGAACTCCGTTCTCGGACGCTACCCTCTGCCATGCCGGACGCCGACCAGCAGACTCTTCCATCGCCACCCGTCCCTTGCGCTGGCACCGTTCGCCAGCGGGAGCCTCCCATCTTCAGCGGAACCGACGACAACGACGTTGAAGAGTGGCTGTCGTCCTACGAACGGGTGAGCGTTCACAACAAATGGAATGACTCGGACAAGCTGGCTTACGTGTCATTCTACCTCGCGGGCGTGGCCAGTCTCTGGTTCAGAAATCATGAAAGGGATATCCGAACGTGGTCGGCGCTCAAGACGTCGATTACAGAAGTATTTGACCGACCCGCCGTCAGGAAACTCCGAGCCGAGCAGCGTTTGCGTACACGCGCACAGGACACGGGTGAGACATTCACCAGCTATATAGAAGACGTTCTCGATTTGTGCAGGCGCGTGAACGCTGCCATGACGGAAGCGGAAAAGATCAAGCACGTCATGAAGGGAATCGACGATGACGCGTTCCAAATGCTTTTGGCCAAGGACCCGCGCACTGTTGGCGACGTCATCAGCTTGTGCCAGAGCTATGATGAATTGCGTAAGCAGCGAGCTCTGACAAGGCGACATCCCACACCAAATGCGGCATCACTCTGCAGCCTTACCACCGGCCCAGAAAAAGCCTCCCTGATAACGCAAATCAAGGATTTCGTCCGCGAAGAAGTCGCACGACAGCTATCTCTGGTGTCCGTCACTCAGGAGTCTGCCAGCACTTTGCCGTCTCATATCCGTAACGTAATCCATGAAGAGGTCGCGGAAGCGCTGCCGGCTGTTCACCAGCAGGATGTCGTGGCTACACCAGTCACTTATGCTACGGTTGCTGCAATGGCCCCTCGCACTGTGCCCGTGCGTCGCTTCCAGCAGCCTGTGCACCGCCCTCCACCTCCCGTCCCCTGGACCACCACTGCCGTCGCTTACCCGTGGCGCACGCCGGACAATCACCCTATATGTTTCGCATGTAGGTGTCCCGGTCATGTCGCAAGGTTCTGCCGCCGCCGCTCGCAGGCGTTCGATGACGATCGCCGAGCGCCCTATGTGCCGCCTGATTCAAATGCGCCTTACGGACCTTTCGACCCATCACCAGCTCGCTCCCAGACTGATCGCCGTCCTCGCTTCGAACGCCTCCGGTCACCCTCCCAACGTCGTCGATCGCTTTCCCCTATGCGTCGACGACCCGTCTCTAACGAAGAGGGAAACTAGACGACGCAGTTCCTGAGGCAAGAACTGCGCAAGTGTCGACATGCCGAAGTCCTCCTCCTTTACCTGCCAATGTCATTGATGTGCTTATCGAAGATGTCGCTACAGTCGCCTTAGTCGATACCGGTGCCGCTATTTCAGTTATGGATGCCAGGTTTTCCCGTTCGCTTCGTAAAGTGACGACGTCTCTGTCTGGATTGTCGCTCCGAACGGCGAGTGCTCAACCCATTCACCCTACCGCTGCTTGTACTGCCCGTGTGATCATACAGGACGTTTTGTACACGATTGAATTCATAGTTCTTTCATCGTGCTCCCACGCGGTTATTCTAGGATGGGATTTTCTGTCACGTCACAATGCCATCATCAATTGCGCTCGGGCTGAGATTGCACTTTCCCACCTTGCTGACCTGGCCTCGGTCGATGCTCACCCTGCCGCTAAAATTGTCGTGAAAGAAGACGCCTGTATCCCCCCGTGCTCGTCAGCATTCGTACCAGTCTTCTGTAGTACCATATCCGATGGGACGGTCTTCTTCATGCCCTCTCATCACTTTGTTACCCGAAAAGCGCTTCCTTTGCCCTTTGCAGCTCTTGACCTTGCCGCCGGTGTGAGCGCGATGCCCATTTACAATCATCTTTCATCGCCGCTATCACTGCTCCGCCGCGAATGCCTTGGTTACGTCGAGTCGGTCGATTCAACACGAATTGTCTCCGTCCTCGACGAAGTGTCTTCTACTGCCGCCCATGAACTGAGTGCCCTCTCCGTACCAGACTCAACATCGACTGGTGTGTTCAGCCCATTCATCGCTGAAGATCTGACGCCTTCGCAGCGATCTCAACTTGTCGCAATCCTTCAGCACTTCCGCCTTTCTTTCGACGTTGCGCAAACCTCTCTTGGCCGTGCATCGACAGTCAAGCATTACATCGACACTGGCACTCACTCACCCCTGCGACAAAGACCTTATCGCGTGTCCGCTACGGAACGTCGCGTCATTGCAGACCAGGTCGATGACATGCTCCGTCGAGGCGTCATTCAACCTTCCCAAAGCCCATGGGCCTCTCCCGTGGTCCTCGTCACAAAGACGGTTCCATCCGCTTCTGTGTTGACTTTCGGCGGTTGAACAAGATCACGCTGAAGGACGTCTACCCATTACCACGCATCGATGATGCTCTGGACTGTTTGCAGGGAGCCGAGTTCTTTTCTTCGCTGGATTTGCGGTCAGGCTACTGGCAGGTTCCAATGGCAGAGGCCGATCGCCCGAAAACTGCCTTTGTTACACCAGACGGCTTGTATGAATTCACCGTCATGCCTTTCGGACTTTGCAACGCACCTGCTACGTTCGAAAGAATGATGGATAATGTTCTGCGTGGCCTCAAATGGAAAATATGTCACTGCTATTTTGACGACATTGTAGTGTTCGCCCCTGATTTCCCAACACACCTGCTCCGCCTCCAGCACGTACTCACTTGCTTGACCAACGCCGGGTTGCAACTTAACTTGAAGAAGTGTAGATTTGCTGTTCGTCAGCTAACAATTTTAGGCCATGTCGTGTCAAAGGAGGGTATTCGCCCGGATCCCGAGAAGCTACGTGCTGTTACTGCGTTCCCAAAACCTACTACTATGAAAGAGCTACGCAGTTTTATCGGCCTCTGCTCTTACTTCCGGCGATTCGTTCGAAACTTTGCGTCAATTATACCGCCTCTCACGCAGCTCCTTGGCGGCGCTAGAGATCTCTCATCATGGTCTCCAGAGTGTGACGACGCCTTCACAACCTTGCGCCGTCTTCTCACGACGCCACCCATTCTTCGCCATTTTGACCCACAAGCGCCAACCGAAATCCATACCGATGCAAGCGGTGTAGGCCTTGGCGCTGTGTTGGCACAGCGTCAACCTGGCCACGCAGAATACGTCGTCGCATACGCGAGTCGCACGTTAACCAAGGCGGAGACCAATTACAGCGTTACAGAAATGGAGTGTTTGGCCATTGTGTGGGCGCTTGGCAAGTTTCGCCCATATTTACACGGCCGATCTTTTGACGTAGTGACCGACCACCACGCACTATGTTGGCTGTCGACGCTCAAAGATCCATCGGGCCGCCTTGCCCGCTGGGCATTGCGAATCCAAGAATACGACATCCGCGTGGTGTAAAGTTCCGGGCGAAAGCACTCCGACGCTGACGCGCTATCCCGATCACCGCTTCCCCCGAAGGCCAGTGACGACTCCCCCTGCGAGTGCACATTATCCTCTCTGGACGTTGACACTATCGCTGCTGCACAGCGTAATGATCCCTGGACTGCCTCTCTGCTCGACCTTCTCTCGGATACGTCGAAAGTTCCAGCGTCACGTACGCTTCGGCGCCAAGTGCCTCATTTTGCGATTCGCGACCAGCTACTGTATCGACGCAACTATGCCCCAGAGGGACGCACCTGGTTACTCGTCATTCCGAGAATCTTGCGAGCAGAGCTCTGCTCCTCGTTCCACGTCGACCCTCAGTGTGGCCATGCGGGAGTCTTCAAGACCTACGAAAGACTTCGCCACCGCTATTACTGGCGGGGAATGTTCGTTCGAAAGTTCGTCCGCTCTTGTCATGAGTGCCAACGCCGGAAAGCGCCACCGCACAATACCGCCGGTGAACTCCAGCCTTTACAATGCCCATCCCGACCCTTTGATCGCGTGGGCATAGATCTCTACGGGCCGCTTCCGTTGACTCCTGCCAGCAACAGGTGGATAATCGTTGCGGTAGACCACTTAACCCGTTATTCGGAGACTGCTGCTCTACCAAATGCTACAGCGCAGGAATGAATGAATGAATGTTTGGTTTTTATTGGCGCAAGACAGGAGGTCGCCAATTTCCTACTTCGTCGTTTTCTCCTTCGTCATGGAGGTCCACGTGAACTTTTAAGCGATCGAGGCCGCGCCTTCTTATCTGAAGTCATCGAACAACTGCTAGCTGAATGCGCTATTGTTCATCGTAAATGCACTACTTATCCACAGACTAACGGTACCACGGAACGCTTTAATCAAACTCTTGGTGACATGCTCGCCATGTATGTCTCACCTGATCACTCTAATTGGGACCTAGTTCTTCCGTTTGTCACCTACGCCTACAACACCGCGACTCAGGCCACTACCGGATTCTCACCCTTTTACCTTCTTTACGGCCGTCATCCTTCGCACACCAACGACACCATTCTGCCCTACCGGCCGGACCCATCTGAATGCCTGCCGATCTCGGAAGCCGCCAGACAAGCAGAGGAATGTCGCCAGCTTGCCCGCCGATTCACCTCGGACGACCAGAACCGCCAAAAAGCCGTTCACGATGCCCAGAACTCGACTCCCACTTTTCTCCCGGGCGCTCTCGTCTGGTTGTTAGTGCCACACCGCAAGCCTGGGCTCGCTTCAAAACTCCTTCCGAAGTACGACGGTCCATACCACGTTCTCGAGAGAACATCACCCGTTAATTATCTGGTTGAGCCGCTAACGCCACCGTCTGACATGCGACGTCGTAACCGCGAAGTCGTTCACGTTCAACGTCTCAAGCCGTATCACAATTCTACCATCCTTCCAGAAAACTAAGTCGCCAGGATGGCTCCTTTATTTCCGCGGGGCCATTGTAAGGAAGATGAGGAACGTGCGCGCAGTCAGCAGCATCGGCAGCATCAAGCGCGCAGCAGAGGCTCGAGCTCGGGGACTGTGCTCGGTGCATCGTAGAACCGGCGGTCGCTACGAACCCCAATAAACCTCCTTTATAATATATATATCGAGTCGAAACGGTGCGTGAACCACTGGGCGTATTTTATTAGCGTTTCGCAGTATCCATCCAAGGTCCAGAGGACGCAGTAACGCTTCATTAGGGGCCTTGGGCTTTAAAGATAACAGAGGCAATGTTAATAAAATGCAGGTGAATAATATTAAAAGGCGGCTGGACTATTGGTGGCGAAAAAAACAAAGGTGGGGAACATAAAGAATAAATTATGAGCCCAATACATTTCTATCAGGTTCGATGGTTTTCTTTTTGTTTTTTTCTTTTTTTTTGTTTGTTTTTAGCAGGAAACCGTGTACCTCAAGGGGTGAGAGTAAGCGCGGAACAGAGGCTAGAATAAGGTCTACAATAACGCGCAGGCTCAACGCAGAATAAAGGTCAACGACCCAGGGCCGCATTTGCCACCACCCCGATTCCGAAGGGCATTGCGCTGCCTTCTCATATTCACCCATCCAACCCGCGCAATTCGTCGCCGCAAATCCTGGAGCGGAGGATGCGGGCAAGCGGTGCACAGAACTACGCACAGGCCGACTATCAATCACGAGGGATGCCTCTGTCAAAGCTTCACTCGACGGCGGGCGACAAAACGAGCAAGTGACAAGAGCTGACGAATGAGTGGGCGTAAAACAGTGGCAGCTCAGAAATGACGGCGGAAACCGCTCGCAGACGGGCGCGAAGTGCGACAGAGACGTCAAATCAAGCGCGGCAGGTAAGCCTGCGCACGCGCTTCCGGTTTCGAAGCTTAGCTCGTAATTGAGCACGATACGCACAGCACTGTACGAAACCTGCCGATGGAAGACAGTTTAGCCGCGAGCAGCTGTGCGCATTTAATGCACGGTAGCAGGAAAAGGAACAAAAAAATGAGCATACGTACTCCCTCTCGTTCCCTTTTTCCCCCCCTTTGTCATTATTATTTTTGAATATATCCACAGGCCTGTTACGGCACTGTAACTCAGCAGCTGACATCCGTTTTAATGGACAGTAAATGTAAGCGCTAAATTAATTTAACTTTAATAAAAGTTATTAGTTTTTCTTTTTTTTTTCAGGACATTCGTTCAGCTCGTGGTAAGAGGTTGATTACTAGACAAAAAGAAATTAGGTTGAAAGCTTTTTCTTTCTCTCTTTCCTTCCTGTCACTCGCGGGAGGCGCTGCATCTGTACGTCAGTGTGACGTCGCGAACTACATAGGGCTTTTTTTTTTTGTGCGTGTGTGCCAATGCGACGCAGCAAATGCGCTCTAAACTCGCTAAGTTCCGTGTTTGGCTCGGTTAAAATACCATGCATAGAGTAGAAAAATTACCTACAGGTCCGACCGTGAGGACTACGTCAATATCAATGACGTCACATGCGCGCTGGTGTGGGAACATCGAAGCGACGTCGCAATTCGACTTTGCACCCTTTTTCTGGCTCTAGCGGTAAGGGCGTTTTTCTTTAATATCTTTCTTTTTTTTTGCTATTCCAGAAGCGTAATTCACCAATGCAGCGCAGCAACTTATCCTCCTCCTCCGACAACACCGGAGGAGCATGGCAAGTAGTGCTGGCCCACCGGTGGGGTCATGATAAAAATGAAGCGAGACTCAAAAAAAAAAAAGTTCTGCCGCACCCGGCCATCGAAAACCGGAGACCTCGAACGTCAAGCGGCTGCCGAACAGCGCTACGACATGCGAATGTTTCGCGACTCGTCACAGGAATGCGCAATTTTCACCGTAAGCTCGCGCACACATATACACGCACCACATACAGGCATGCAATACACTCCCGCCAAAGAGAGAGACGTTCGTATAATACACGGGCGGCAGCAGCCAGCCAACCTGTTTCTCCGGCCAACGGGTGTAATTTACTCTTCCTCTTCTTTTCGGTTCCGTCTGACTCTTCTGCCGTAGGCCAAAGGCACCGATACTCGCTCCTAATGATGGGGTGAGCAGGTACACCATCCTCGCTTTCTCTCTCACCCTTTCTCTGGGCGTCCATATTGCATCCCATGACTGCTCGTCTTCATTCCTCGCCGCACTCGACGGCGAAAACACCAAGCATGCATGCATATATATATATATATATATATATATATATATATATATATATATATATATATATATATATATATATATATATATATATATATATATATATATATATATATAGCACCAGAATTAAAAGACTTGCACAGGAGCCAGATGTCCCACCAGACACGCGAGTCTATAGCTACGACGCACTAATTATACATGACGAAGTGTACGTCGTCTTCCGTGAATTTGCATATGCCGCCGGCGACCTGTAACGCGCGCTGCGACGTGTGTGTCTCAAGGGAGAAGGTGACGGTCGGAGAGGATGCGACAGGCGCAAAATTTCGACATAATCCGGACGCGCTATCGATGGTTGTGACACGAAGTGCCTTGAGGCAGTGTAAAATTGCTCCCGCTTTTCTTCTAAGGGTCACGAGAAGTTTTGGCCGAAAAACGTGCTCCCGAAATGACACGTCGTGAATTTCGGAGTATAGAAAGAAGCGAGGGCAGCGCGCGAAAGCGGCATAATTCGGGCTGATCACCATCTACTGCACCCGCGGCTTAGACGACGGAAAAGGAGAACACTTTTTTTTTTAATACTTAACTCCTCTCGCCGTTACCACAGCAAGGCCTCTTGTTTCTATTTTTTTTAATCCCACATTATATTACCTATAAAGTGCGAACATTTAGATATATTCTAACAGTAACGCCCATACGTGGAAGCTAGTCGGGCACTAAACACCACAAAGTGGTGTGGTCCTTTCTTTTTTATATATTTCGGTGCTGAGTTTTCCCCGACAAAGTAACTGTTGCATATGCATTATGGATTGTGGGCTCCAGAAAATGTTATAATTTGTGCATGCGTGCATATTACCAAGGGTCCCCGCGACAACAGCGCACCAGCGCGAATAGACTTCCTCCTCTTCCAATTTGTCACCATCATATCAGGCGCAGTATCTAAGCTCGTTATACATTATGCATGTATATACCCGTATGCATGTAACGTACCTACATATATAGCACACATTGCATACTGTATGTATGACCACACACACACAAAACTTCCGCCCAGAGGAGTTAAAAAAGTACAGGGTCTGTTAAGATATCTCGTAAGAGGTGAACGGCGAAAGCCTACTCATCCTCCTCTTATCATTCGCCTCTTTCTCTCTGCCTCTTCTCTTTCTCTTCTTTGTTTTAATCGTTACTGCTCACTACTAAGCATTTTTAGTCATCTGTAATCAATTGTGGTCATTACAAGGCATGTCAGTCATTATTAGTCATTACTGGTCATTACTAAGCATTTTTACTCTTTTCTAATGAATTCTAGTCGTTAGAAGTTGTCGTTAGACATATTGGTCATTCCGTAGTCATTACCAGTCATTACAAGTACTTTCAGTCATTATTAGTCATTACTGGTCATTAATAAGCATTTTAGTCATTTGTAATCAATTGCGGTCATTACAAGCCGTCGTTAGACATGTTGGTCATATCATAGTCATCAGTAGTCATTACAAGTCATTTCAGTCATTAATGACCCTTGCAAATCATTTCAATCATTATCAGTCATTACTAATCAATTGCAGTCGTTACAATTCAACGTTAGACATATTGGTCATTTCATTCATTATTAGTCATTGCTGATCACTAGTAAGCATTTTTAGTCATTTGTAATCAATTGTGGTCATTACAATCCGTCCTTAGACATATTGGTCATTTCGGAGTCATTAGTACTCATTATTAGTCATTAGTAGTCATTAGTAGTCATTATTAGTCATTACTAGTTATTATTAACCTCTACCAATCTCTATTATAACGTTATCATTTACTAACTGTCACTATCAATCATTTTTCATTCTGTCTTTAATCTGTCTTTTTATGGCACGATGACGCTTCGGCGGACACTCCGGCGGTCAGGTCTGCTGACACAAACTTCACCATGAGCCTGGGAAGGCTTTCGCCTTAATAAAACTAGTTGCAAAATTGCTTCTGGGTCGTATAGCGCGCACCCATGTTATCTCTCGCAATTCACACGGGACATTCACACATGACATTCGTATAGCTAGATTCGTTCTCGATCGCGTACGCAAAGCGCTTAATGTATTCTGTCAAACCCAACAGCAAGGGAAAACGAAGGTGTTCCATTCTGTGAGTCATCGGTGTATACAGGTTGTGTAACGCTTGCAGCAGTCAACCTCCGTCAGCCAAGGCGGCGGGCGCTCAGGCGCAAATCGCAGACTGGCAGTTTTATACGTTGGAATCGCTGTTTTTTCCATATTTATTACTCTTTTGCCTATAACTCATATATGAATTCCGCCCATAAGGTAAGGCAGGGTGGACCAAAGAAACTTCGCCCTTCGAATATATATATATATATGCTCGAACGACAACGGCCGCTCCCAACGTTTGCTCCCAAACGTTCAAATTTGTATTGTTTCTTTACGCGGAAAGCTGGCGGTCAATTTTTCTTTATTCGCCTTCGATCAGTCAGTTACCGTGATCGATCGCTCCGCATAGGCGACAAAGCCAGAGAACAATCGCCAAGCGCATTCTTTGTTCTCCATTTCTCCGATACCAACTGGAGTAATATGCTCACGTGTAACTTAGTCGATACACGATCCCAAAGACCCGCGGAAACAAAGAGGCATTATTCTTGTCCTCCCCCCCCCTCCCCCCGCCTTCCTTTGCACTATATTGCTGTATAGATGTTTCGCAATGTAGCTGGCATTAGGCAAGATAACACGATGTCGGGTGTCCAGCTGTTACAAACTCCGCGAGAAAGATAAGCCTTTCTGATAAATCGAATACAGCTGTATCGCGCGTATAGCCCCTTCAGTCACGAAATTATAGTAGATTGTTGATAAATATGTCAAAGATACACATTTTTATTCAAGATCAGGCGCTCAAGATTACGTTAAGTAGAAGTGAAGCTGGTAGCACATCATTTTCGCATTCCCTACAGCGAGATAGTAATTACACAGCAACTCAATTTCAAAGTAGGGCGCATTCGCCACGGAGATCCGAGAGGGCTCGCTCGACTGAGCGCGAGTGGCGACCGAGGGGTGACTCGCGGCAACCGACGTTCACGTCGGCAAGCGCAGCCTGCCCGTCGCCCCACCGAAATGCCTCGCGATTTACATCGTTCACGTCTGCTCGTACCGAGATCATCGCGCAATAAAAGCGCAATCGTACACAGAGGTCCCGTTCCTGAACATCTGATTGGTGTAGTCGCTCTGCGACCGCAGGTCGCACGACTGAAAAATGATGCGGTCGAGCGCGACTGACCCAAAACAGTCGCGAACTCGGTCGTGCGACCTCTGCGGGTGGACGGTACATGAACGAGCCTCCGGCGTTGTCAGTCAGTTAGTCGTGTCGAATTTTCACGTACAGAGAATCCACCGGTCGAAAGAACGTGCACATTTTTTATTATTGGCTTCGGGGCCACTCTTTACAAAACGTTCTACACTCCGTCAAACACAGTTCAGTATACATAGTGGTCGCCTGCAGGCTGCAGCACCCCTCGGCACATTGAGGTGAAACGAGGCGATATTTACTAAGGCAAGGGGCTCAATTTACTTTTTGTTATACATGTACGGTGTTTTATATCTCCCTCGCGCGCTCTTTTTCCACCACTGCAGCTGTTATAGCTGAAAAAAAAAATAATAATGGACAAGTCGCGCATACAAAAGTGCACACGCTGGCTGAAAGGGCCAGAGTTGCCGCCGAGAAGCTCCGGCTCCGTATGCGCGTTACGGTTACTGCGCATGCGCGCAGCTGCCTGTATACGATCAATGAACACGCGGAGAGGAACCCATGAACGCATGGTGCACCGTTATCTGGCACCGTCCCGGTTGCTAACCCCGCTGAACAGGAAAACAGAAGGTGGATGTCGATATGATGCTTACACCGCGAAAAAGTCATGCTGTATTTGTTTCAAAGGACATACGGGAATCTTATGCAGGTAATTCCAGTGTCTTACAGAAATGCGTCTGGAAAGGTGAGCACTCGTTCGTTATCTGTGATGTGCAGTATACTAAAAAAAATGAAGAAAGGAATCCGCTCGCAGCTTTAAAGAGAGGTAGCCTACATGCAACGCATTAAATGCTGCGCGCTGACACATGCAGGCCTCGCGAATGTCAGGCGTTTCTCCGCAGCCTCGTATACAGCAGCTGCGTCAGCTGGGTAATAAGCTAAGCGGAAAACAAAGCAGGTCTCATAAAACCTGAGACTTTACGAACAGCAGTTGTGGCATCCGCAACTTCAAAATAATTTACGATCCGACCTACTGCGCTGCAACTACAGTCGACTCGGCTTTCGCATCTGGTTTTGAAGCGTGGAACGCTTCTTCGAGCTTGTTTTCGTATACGTTTGCGTGTGGGCTTGACGAACCAGTCTGCTGCTAAGCACGGCTTCGTGGGTTCCGCCCTGGGCTTCCGAAAGCGGTATGCAAAAGAACACCCGCGTACACTGTAAACAGATTTACACCCTAAAGGGCGTTTCTTCTATTTAGTATGACACGCATACACCCTTATGGGTGTATATGTGCCAATTGTAGGCCGATTTGCACCGTTAAGAAGCTTAAAGGGTATAAATCGGTTAACAATGCACCAAGATTTCGGTGCTTTTTTTTAGGCGCCCCCGACGGAGTCCAAACTTATCTTCGATTATGAATTCTTTTTTTCTTTCTCCTAAGCCCTGTTCATCGGTGCGACAATATAAGTTAACTAATGAACCGAAGTTTTTTCTTTCAAATCATATTCAATGACGTTTAGAAAAGAGCACCTAAGGACGAGATAAAAACATACTTTATGAGAAGGGTGCGGAACATATGAGGCAATTTCGGAGCGAAATGCATGGAAACCACCAGGCGGGGAATCCGTCACACTCTTTGTGTCGCGGAGTAATAAGTGTTCCTTGACTGATGGAGTCTGGACGACACGGTATATGAATGGCGGGCGGCACTCTGGCGGCAAAAAGTTCTTTTCTTCTTCTTGTTAAATGCTGGCTGGAAGCACATTAGCGCAAGAGCGCTCTGGATCATACACATATCTCTTCTGTTATCACAAGGCATTCGTATCACCGATATTAAGCCGCAGTAAAAAAAAATGTATAATAAATAAACTTTAAAAAATACATTCGGTCTAATTGCGCGAAGCACGCATGATTAATGCCTACCTCTGAAATAAAGCAACGCGCACCGCGGTGCGACCTGGAACAGCCCCGCCCACAATGAAATATATTGCACCACAACGAGAAGGCCGCACAGTCTCCACCAATGCTCGTATAATTATTGCAAGGCGCTGAAAAACTCCCCGCAACGACCGAAATCCGCTCCCTGCGACAAGCAAAACGCAACAGGACCTGGAAGGAAAATCGACATTTGCAACCTTCTTTTTTTCCCCATTCGACGCCCTTCTACGGCCAACAGCCTCGTTCACGCGAGGCCACGAATATGAGCGGACCTAGTCGGAAGTCGGGATGACCGAAATGAATTTAGCAAAGCGGTTTCCTGTCACTGTCTTTATTGCGATAGCTATTATGTGGGCACTCCAGGCGAAATTTGGCCGTCGTCGTTGCCTTGAGGCTCTGCACATACTTCGGTATATGTATGCTATGTGTCATACCATATGTTATTATCATGCTGCATATGCGAGTTATATCGACTATTCTATCCCAAAAATTGCTCATACCAGGTCTTTACATTTCTCACTAAATTATTCCTCAGCATTTTTAGAATGGCAGCCCACAAACGTCACGTAACACTCGCAGATCATGCCTTTTTATTTAAATGTTCTCAGACGATTAAAGATTAAAAGTGCGAAACAATGTCACAGCTCAAATCTGAAAGTGGTATAATTTTATTGGCGCGGCTCGTTACGGGCAGCGTAGTGGATCCTGTTCGATGTCATTACAGGCCCTGTGGTAAAGCTTCTATGCGTGTCAGAAGTTCTGACGTACCTGTGTATATCACGTCCGCTTTAGTCGGACCCACGTATAGTTGGAACAACGACCGAGAAGTTCAACCGCAACGCTAAACCTTGCTATCGTAGTCAGTGCTTCGCCTTTGGGGCGAAACTGCCAATTTTTGTCTTGAGAAGGCATGGAAGAGGATAGACAGCGGGCTAGCCTGTCGGTAGATACCTGAACTGTAGAGAGCTGACTCACTCCTCGCAGTCCGGCAGAATCAACCCGCACCGACGACGCTTCCCCCCAAAGCGCTTCCTCGGTGCATTTCGATGGCGTCTTCCAAGATCACAACAACCACATTTCAACCAGACTAAGCCCACTCGAAACGACTATGCCGGATTCGTGCAAATGTAGGTACACGGCGCTTGGCAAATGACGGAGAAACAATTCATCACGAAATGAATGCAATGCCGACAGTTCCTTTGCCACACACCTCAACGGTGGCTCACAAGGGGCCGGAACGGCTTAATAAACGCACCCGTGCGGTTGACCACGCAGACAGCACATCACCGCGAGCGCGAAGTGATAACCCGCGTACGCGAGTCAAATCCGAGGGACGCGACAGTATTCAAATTCATCCAGCCCGTCGGTGCACTCGGAAGGCGTCTGGCACTGCCATGGCACTGTCCCCTTTCCGCAGCGCTGAGGCACGTGGTAAAGCATCGCCTCGAAGCGAGGAGAGAGAGGGGGGGGGGGGGGGGGGCAGTTGCGCGCTGCCTGCGTCGGGGCCTCCTCGTCCGCTATTACGCCGTCTACGAATCGCGCGTGCGCGGCGGACGCTCTTTTAACGTGGAAGGTCAGTAGCCTTGGGGCCACGAAGACGACGGTGACGCCGCGGCAGGTGCTGGGGAAAAGGGAAAGGGGAGCGCGTTGAGGGTAGGGGTCCTCGTACAAAGAAAGGCCACGTCGGCCGCGATCAACTCCCCCCCCCCCTCTCCCCCTCAACCCCCCATTTACGTAGGGAGGGAAACACGGCACCACAACCGCCAGGTTACTTTCTCTCCGAACCGGATTCCTCGCCTTGGCCGCCAGGGCAGCCCAGAACTAAACGACGTGTCCAGCGCCGTCAGACGCCCCAACAACGCAGCGCCGGAGGCACTATACTGCATGCATGCCAGGTACGGCGAACCTGCGATCCAGACGCGCGTGATGGCCGCGAATCGCAGATGGTGGAAGTTTTTCGTGCAGACGCGCGACCATCAAGCTATTCGGCTGCCGCCCGTCAACAACTGCTACTGCGAGAGGCAGGAACACAGGCCACAAACAAGTGGCGGGAGAGGCGCGGAAGGACACGTCATACTGTCGCTTTTCTCCCTCTCTTTACTCACCTGCAGAGTGCGTTAAATTTGCGGGTGCAATTCTAAGCAATCTGAATGCGACCTGTTCCTTGTTGCCAAAGAGCGTGAAGAGGTAGCCAATGTACGGCGGTACCAGACAACTTTCGTATGCAACTCTGGAGTTCCTTCGTTGTTTCCGGGATCTTATTTATTTATTTATTTATTTATTTATTTATTTATTTATTTATTTATTACTTACTTGTTTGTTTGATTGTTTTTGGTAACGGTCACATACTTGCGAGAACGGCTTAAGCAGCAATGCGACAGCTCCCCTCTCAGATGGACGAAGTGTCCGCACTAGACAATACCCCGGTAAGACGCGCAGCCAGTTTCCATATGAGTTCGCTCCGTGCAACAAGTGACATGTGCGTAATGTGGTGACGTCCAGAAATACAGGAGCCGTCCGTAAAATAAATGTATTTGAGGATGTACACAGACCAAAATAACTTATGGAAACACAATTACCAATCAGCGCGAGGGGCTACCAATCTGCAAATAATGACCCCCGAAGGCTTCATGGCATTATCTAACCACAACGCTATCCTGTTGAAGACACCACGTGAACAGGCAAAATGCTGCAATGCCAGTGAGCCTGCACCTTATAGCGCTGGAGAAATCCTTGGGCATGTCGCTACCTCGCGAGCTTCGCGCTGAATGTACAATTTGCTATCATCCTGCGACTTCTAAATAGGCACCGGATTCATGGCATTACGCTGGCGTGTGTAAATCTACAATAATCAAACAAAAAGACTGCAGTACGAGCTCTCGCGTCGGTAGTTTTCCCATGAGTTCTCACACGATGGCGTGCTGAAACACCATAGAAGAGGAATGAATGAACATATGTTTGCAGTGGCTCTACTGAAGAAACAAAGTAGCTGTCAGGAGCGGAAAATAACTTGCCATCTCATAATAAATTCACCTGGCAATTAACCACAGCCCCATGGACACGAAGAAAGATTTGGTCAGCTACGTCGTCCTGCGACGATCCGATGATATTTAGCATCCACTGTTTGATCATTTGAGCGTTGGGTAAAAATTGATGCAAGGTAGTCAGCGCGCCATCCTAAAGATTCTTTTTCTTTTTTTCTGGAGATAAGGTTCGCACATGTCTATGTATATTCAAAACTCATCGGAACTGTTGAATGATAATCTCGGAAGAAGCGCGTATTTTTTGTTCGTTCGTTGATCTCCCAATTTAAAAATCATTGAATCCCGCCTATCACGCTATAAACAAATTTCTCTATATCCGTACAATTATTACGGCTTTGAAGTTAACACAACACTTTTTGTGACCTAGTTTTAAGACACTGCGAAGGTGCAAAGAAAAAGTTTGTATTGAAAATCTTCAAAGCCGGTTACTAAATCAGTTATCTCTACTCCAGCTACCCGCATTAAAAGCCAACTTGTGAGGTGAACCCTAATATAAAACCGCGAAGGTGCGAAAAAGCGATGCGCGTGAAGACAAAAAAGAAAGAAATGTCAGAATGTTTTTACCCTTCTTGATGGCACAAAACTTAATTGCTGAGTTGCTGCACTGAAGGCTTGACACAAAGTCTAATTAGCCGCCCATTGCTCAATGTCGATAGATTATGTCAGCCAAGTTGCACTGCCTATAACAACAAAATGGATCGATTGAGCACGGGCTATGCAAGAAAAAAACGAAAACAAAAGAGGAGGCAATGAGAAAGAAAAATCGAAGAGTATAGGATCAAATTAATGAACATACAGAAGACATCGTTCATCCCGTTCTTTCCGCTAATTGGTGCTCAATTACGCAACAGTGCGGCCTTAGACAGATGACGGCGAAAGACACTGGCTTCGGTCACAAGACTCGCTCTTGCACGCAGGCCTCTTGCAGCCTTTGTTAACGTTGCGTTGTACTGTTGCAACATACTTAATTGCAATACGATAAGAAACAAAGGAAGGCGAAGCGGCCAGCAAGATTTACGAAGAGGCACTGATATGTCGCAGATAAACCACCGCTCTTTCTAGAAGACAGCTCACACTGAGAAGGCTTGCAAGAACATAGGCGAATATCGGTCACCAATGAATACAAGGCGAGTCGCTGGTTTGACGCACGACGTCGGAAGCGTGTGACGCATCACGCTATTTGCATGATAACGTACTGCATAGAAATTGAAACTGCACGAAACGAACGTGCAACTTCGCGGCGAAATATCCAGCGTACAAGTTTTAGAATCGAACTGCATCAATACAGGCACTGGTCATATTAGACCTGAGCGAAATGGAAAACGAAAGTACTGAATAGCTGTACTCGCTGGCTTCGGAGTAGGTGCTCTATTGCCATCTATTCTATGAATTGACGTGTGCCCGGCGATTTCAAGAGACGTACAGCGTGCTGTGTAATGTTCTCTCGGTATCAGAAAGTGATCATGTATGGCCGTGGGGTACCGCAGAACCCAGAAAACATTGCCGGACACTGTAGCCATCATAGCCACTAAAAATGATCTCCAAGTTAACTGCCCTCTCGAGCTTTCTCCGAAAGGCGGCTATTACCGAGGTAGCCGGAGACGGTACATGGTTATTACCCGTGGCAGTCCACCCTTCCCAGACATGCCGCCGCTTTCATGGGGTTCAAGGCTGAGCGAAGTGCACCGCCTGGCTCACTTGTCAAGCGAGGGCCGCGTTATGTTTCTCATCGAACAGGATGCGTTAAGACGCTGATTCGTGCAAAACCTTCGCTGGGGTTTCTCGCCGCGTTATGGACAAAGCTTTCCTTTACACTCGAACTACTGCTGGCTATTCTTGCAGGCGTCGAGAGAAACAAGCCAGACCATAACGCGGTAATCACTCAGAGATAGCGCCTTCGGCGGTGTCGATAAGCGTCCCGCTAGCGCACCGGTTGGAGCTACTGCTCAGACAACGGGTCCAGAGCAGTGCCAAAAGGAGAGGGGAAAAATAGATAAAAAGGTGGCAAGGCCCTAAATGAGTGCAAAAGACCTCGTTAATTGCGTAGAAGCTAAATGGACAGGAAGCTCGCAGAACAACGCGGGGCATACTGACAAAAGCCGAACGACGCCGTTTTTCAACCCGCTTCCTTTTCACCGCAGGCTCTATCGGAGGAAGCACATGACGGCTCCACCGCACAACGCTTTTAGACACATTTTCTTTTCGGTCGAGATTTAGACCAGCGATGCGACGCTTCAAAATTTGCTCACCTGTCAACAAGATATCCCACGCGCAGGTCTCAGCGACCGCCGTCGCAGAAGCGGGTAATCACAGGGTTTCACGAGCACAGACTGTTCACAATCCCACCTGTTCCGGAGCTCACAGACGTAGAACACTGCCGCTGACGGCCATCGCGAACCGCGAGTGCCCTGTCGAATTTCCGGGTGCTCAACGTCATTTCCTTCAAAGCGAGGCTTTGTTGTGAGCTGCCGCCATCTACTAGCGGTCCGTGGCACTGCTATGGTTCATGGCGCTTCAGCCTGCAGCGGCAACGGCGAGAACTAACTAAATTTGCCCACGGCCGCCTCGATCACGCGCGCACGGCGGGGCTTGCTCCGGCCGTCCCATTCAGCGCGCACCCCATTGGAGAGGTGTAATTGGAGAAGTTTCCTCGCGCGCCGCGGAGCGGCGCTGTTCTCCCACTCCTGCCGACGGCGCGGCGGCATGGCACATGCTTGGAGAAGCGAATACATCGGAGCCCTACAACAAGCCCGACAAGATGCATTTCTTCTCTGCGACAGATGGACGCTTGAATTGGCTTGAGGACGAATTCCCGCAGTACCTTGAGAGTCTCCACAGTGCCTGCAAATCAAGTGGAAAAAAATTCCTAAGCCCAGAAACTTACGAGGCACTGCTGCTCACAAGCAAGTCTTCTGTTCTTTGTATTAAGTACTTGCTAGATAGTGGGTTCTTTTATGTCTTCACGAGAAATCTGTCAAGTGATCCGGTTGAGGTCCTGTTCAGTGCTTTGCGTCAAATGGCGGGTTGCAATGACTGTCTAGACGCTAGAGCTGTCACCTTCGGCCTTGAAAAGTTACTCCGGACTGGCATCCTGTGTGCATCGCAGGCATCAAATGTTGGAAATGGTCAGATTGTTATGAGGTAAGCACACAAGTTTTGCTGCAAAGTTAAGTGTATTTCACTGTATATGAAGTTCTTGCGGTTTAATTTCACTTGTTCACTAATGCTAGTCTGTGCTGAACATGCTAGAAAATTTTCTTGGCATTTTTTCCTTCTGATGTCATTTCTGTCGTATTCATTTTTTTGTTCTCCAGCATGTACAGTGCTTCTACATCAACCCAATTGAGCAGAGTTGATCCAGCTGTGCCGAGCGGGACATCTTCAGGACTGGACACATCGAGCATTCCTCAGAACACCTCGGCTAAAACCAGTAGTGCACTACTCAGGTATGCACATCCCCTGCAGCACCATTTATTTGATGTCAGTTTTTCAAAAAGGACGCGCGCTTCCTTTGGTTCTTTTACCTCTGTACACCACATACAGTGGTAACCAACTTCTTGTTCTTGCACTGTTTTGTTTTTCAGCTTGTCTGAACCACCCGATATTGCGGATGATCAAAGCAGTGTGTCAGCAGCAACTAGCGATTTCCTACTTTCAAGCTAGTGCTGTTTCCCCATGCTTTTGCACCTTTTTCATGCCGGTCACTAATATGTAGTTTCTGTACCGTTTTGTTTTCTAGCATTTGTGAACCACCGAGTTTCGTGGATGATGTCAACAGTTTGCTGGCGCCCTTGAAAGTGATGCCCTGTAAGTAGGCAGACTTCATGTATTGCGCATGCAGTTATAATAGCCTTTCGAGCTTATTACTTTTTCAAGCCGGGATTGGAGCTCCATATTCCTTAATTAGTCCTGATATATGAGCACTTTGTTCTTACCTTTTCTTTTTCAGTGCAGCGGCCGCCTTCAACAGTAGAAACCGCTGCAGTAGCATACGTCGCCGGTTTCGTCGTGAAAGCGATAGAAGAACAAAGGATGTGCAGCGCCTGCCCGAGACTGAATGATTCGGAACCATCAATATCACCAGTGATGGGACTTATTAACCACCGAACTAGAGGAGGTTTGGTGTTCCCAAAGCCCGAGGTTGTAGCTGTTCTTGTAAAAGTAAGGCCATCGACATCGCAGTGCCACGTATTGGCACAAACGATGTGTGCAAGAAGATCACGGTAATGATTTTGCCGCATCTGGAGAGTTGTCCTCTATTTATATGCGAGGCAAGAGAAGACCATGCCTCGGTCACATCGTCAATAGTGGCAAAGAAATTCATAAAGCCCCTCCTATCAAACATTGTTGCTCTTGTTAGGGACAGAGTGGCCTATCGCAAAAAATTAATCACTAAGCCGCTCAGTCGAAAGGTTTTGCGCGTTTAAACAGCTCGAGCGCGCGCGAGCTGACAACTTTTTATTGTAAATAAATTCCTGCATACACTGACTTTGTTATGCTGGTAATTTTTACCACGAATATAGTCATGATATTCAAGTACACAGACTAATCAGAGCGACAGGACGTTGCCCTCCGCGGCTGTCGACTCTGGTGAGCAGATTCTCTCGTACAGGAGGAACAGTGATGAGCTCGCCTAAGGAATATAAAATTGACAGCTCAGCGGGCAACATCGCCTGCCCATTTTCTTCATAGTGCAATTGCCATTTTCCTTCCAGGCTGTTTTTTGACCGGTAAAGACGTTCTGACCGATCTTGTACGTCATGCACAAACGTTCATGAATTCACAGGGGAAAAAAATTACTACTGCGTTGCCTCGTGAGACGTGGCACTTCTTTTATATAGAAGCAATGCCTTTCCATACTTCCATGCTTTCATTGGCCTGCTGCGCCCAAAACCCGCAGATATGATTGTTTTCCGGGGAGCACTCGTTTCGCATGGCATCATGAGTGCCCGCTTCGGGCAACATGCGGCCGCAGCGTCTGGAGCTTAGTAAGAAAATAAATACCTAGCCGCAGGAGTAATTGGTGTTCTTGTGTAAATTTGTATTCATCGCGGTTTTCCGCCACTCTTCATCACGCAATACGTCCAAGGCGCCGCAAATCGCCTCTTGCGAAGCCATAGCAGGGGAGGCGAGGGGTCGGGCACGCGCGCCGCGGTGCGGCGAAAAGAGCGGCCGCGCCACTCTCCGCAATTACGCCCTCTCCGTCCGAATGGAACGGCCGGAGCAAGCCCCGTGCGCGCGTGATCGAGGCGGCCGTGATTTGCCGCGGATCCCGGCATTATTCAAATAAGCTCTATCGACGCGCTTGTGCATTTCGGCCAGTCTCCTAGATCAAACCATTCCAACTAATGAGGTAGGTGGCAACACGACCTATTGCAAACCAGAACGCATCAAAATCGGGCAACCACATACTCAATAGTTACGTCTGAAACTTCAAAGACGTCAGCCGACTTTGGTTTCGATAGCGAAGTGAGAAAACGATATGACAGCATGAGAGCTACGATAGCTGAAGCGAAACGAAATAATTTTCTTATTAAAAACTGGAGATAGGAATGTCACTGCAGGCCTTGGTCTGTCTCCAATAAAATTCGTTGCAGTTCACTAACTCTGTGCATTCACGTGCATACAGATGTTTCTGCGTTGTCTCTGTGCCCCGAAGAACAAAGCGGTCCACTGTATGTCCGGATTTTCCTCTCTCGCAAGAGTGCAATCGTCTAGATTTGCAGCAGATAAGTTTTGGTTGGTAGCTCTGACTCCTTTCGACACACATGTGCAGTGCACTGACATTGCCTCCGCAGTCACTTGCAGGTAGGACGCCAGCAAAGCGAGAGCGACACCTTTGAGTGTTCCTTTTAACAGTGGACCACACTGTACAATGGCGTTCCCTGTAGTTTTCTCCCGAAATGCATAATGAAGGATTTCTGGGAGAATTTCGCACTGAGCGCCAATGTAACTCCGCCGTGATTTTGGTGACAAATGCCTCAAAACCGGTGCCGGCCAACTAGCACCATTTTGAGCCACACATGTAGTGAATGGCGACGACCTAGGATGTATGACTCCTTGTTCAAAGCCTTCGAGTGGAGATGGTACTACATAATTTGCATTGCTTAGTACTGGCCGCTCCCCGCATCTGCCCCTGAGCTGCCGATACGGAAGCCATTTGCGTAAAAGGTAATATGAAGTATTATTTGTAGTATATTATAAATATGTGCGTTCAACTGGAAATAAAGAACACATAGTTTCGCGTTTTCACCTAGTTTTGTACACGAAAAGAACATGTAATGTTTTCATTCATGTCATAAGGTGCACCGATAAGCTTACAAGGTTCTTAAATACTTATATGCTGCCACATGACGTTGAAAAGTCTGGGCTCTGTCGGCGTGTAATACAGATGCATAGTCAACTGCGCATCATGCTGTTTTCACCAGTAACGCGCCATATAGGCCACTGTTTTTTAGGAGAATATTCCCTTTCATATTCTAATGGTCTACTCTAAGTCCAGTGTTCTTACTCCAGACGTTAAGCAAATACAAGCTCTATCTCTCGCTCTCTCTGTCTACGGCTCAGGCTTGCTGGACATGATCTTTCCAAATTCTTTCCAGACACATACGAGTACATTTTCTTCCTTACTAACTAATGTAGCCTGTACAAACAGGCTGGGCTATTTCTCTATTTCGTTGTCCTCAGAACTAGATTGTGGTACTACGCATGGAATGCTTTTAGCTGCCTTGAACGATAAGCCAGAGCCGTTATCCGGGCATTCAAACGAGAACATCCGGGTAAGTTGCGAGAACAAAACGAGATCATCCGGGCAAACAGTCAAGGCAGCATTACATACGCTAGGTACTTTCCAAACAAGTTACAAAAAATATTTCTTCCGAGTTTTTCCAAATGTTCGTTCACAATATCACTCAAGCTGCAACTTCTAGTACGCTGAAGCTTTATTTGTCATTTCCAATTGCGACGTTCAAAAACCAGATACAGGGCACTATACAATTCATTGTCATCTTGTGGCGCTGCGACAGAGTTGCCTGTGCTCTTTTCAACACCAGCTGCCCGTGAGGTCCGCGGCGCCTCTGGCCAATTGGTCTGGCGCGCTGGTACACTCCTAAGCAAAATTACGCCCTTTTGCCACACAGCGATAATCATCATCTGTCTTGTCCGCATTTCCTTTCTTTAACGCGACGAGCCCGGCACTTCCCAGTAACGAACGACATGCGCGTTATCAGCGTGACATAGCATACCCGACAGGAAAGTAGCGGGCGCGGTGTTTTCAAGAAAGGAAACGCAAGCAAGGCAGATGACGATTATCGTTGTGTGGCAGAGATACACCCCAAAGGGTATAACTTTGTTTAAGAGTGTACACTCTTAAGCAAATGTACATCCTTTGGGGTCTATATTTGCCACACAACGATAATCGTCATCTGTCTCGCTTGCGTTTCCTCAAAGAAAAGTTTACACCCTTTGAGTCGTATCTCGCCACACAACAATAAACGTCATCTGTCTTGTCTGCATTTCCTTTCTTTAACACTGCCAGCCCGGTACTTCCCAGTAACGAACGGCATGCGCGTTATCAGCGTGATTTAGTATCGCTGACAGGAAAGTAGTGGGCGCGGCGTTTTCAAGAAAGGAAACGTACGCAAGGCAAATGAAGATTATCGTTGTGTCCACTCTTAGGCAAAGTTACACCCTTCGGGGTGTATATCTGCCACACAACAATAATCGTCATCTGCCTTCTTGCGTTTCTTTTCTTGAAAACGCCGTGCCCGCTACTTTCCTGTCGGGAATGCTCTGTCATGCTGATAACGCGCATGCCGTTCGTTACTGGAAAGTACCGGGCTCGCCGCGTTAAAGAAAGGAAATTCGGACAAGATGGATGACGATTATTGTCGTGTGGCAAAAAGGTGTAATTTTGCTTAAGAGTGTGGCAGATATACACCCCAAAGGGTGTAAACATTTTTTTGAGCGCTTTCTTGAAAACGCTGCGGTCGCTACTTTTCTGTCGAGAATGCTCTGTCATGCTGACAACGGTCATGCCGTTCGTGACTTGGAAGTACCGAGCTCGCCGCGTTAAAGAAAGGAATTGCGGATAAGATAGATGACGATTATCGTTGTGCGGCAAAAGGGTGTAATTTTGCTTAAGAGTGTAGCCGCGGTAGCGTGCGGCACGCAGCGAATGCCCGTTTGACCTTGCAATGAGGTTGGAAACTAGGAAACTATTGCATCCATATGGACCAGTTCACAGTATGGCGTGGTGCGACGTGATGTGGCGGCTATACTCGCGGACAACTTTCTGTTACAGTGAAGGGAAAGCTACGGAGGAAAAGCGCGCAAGTGAGAGCGCTTCTGAAAAGAGTCCCGTGTTTTCATCCATGTTAGTTTAAGCTATAGGGAAGCGAAACCATAAACACCTTATTAGCAACAGTTAAATAAGATAAAACACACCATTGAATGTAAACGTTTACTTATTTTGCGGCTTTTCCCTTCCGCGTCTGGGCAAACGCGAAACCGTCGCACGTGGGAGCTGCGACAATTTAGCGCCTGTTCCTAGCAACCAAAAGCACTGTCAAACGCTGGCGGACTACTTGGCTCGATAACACCCGTGCAGAAGCTCCGACCCGGTAGCTTTCCCTTGATAGGCCAATAAAGTTGTCCGCGAGTATAGTATCAAGATTGTGGCTAGTATTATCTCCAACCAATCTGCTTTGCCGGTAGCCATTTCATGCTTACATCTACTCTCGATTACGGGAGAGCCAGCAATTTTTTTTTCTTTGTGTTCGCTATTTTTGACTCTCTCTTTCTCTTTACTGTTAACTGGAGCAGTGTCGGGTGTTAGGTCACTTAGCACAGAGTCATGAACGAAAGTTGTCGTTCTGTTTACTGCACTATACTGTTATAGAAAGGACAGAGAGAGAGAGAGAGAGAGACTAGAAATATAAATATCATTAGCGTTTTGAACTGGTAAAGAAGCGAACGTGAGTGGCCCTCATTGAGCGCCAGGATTGTTCTGCAAGGCTTATCAGGTAAAATACTAGGTACATCTACGAAAAATATGGGTCCCTGGTTTAGGCATCTATAACACACAGACACGCACAGAGAGAGAGAGAGAGAGAGAGATTGACGTGTAGTCTCGGAACAAACGCCCCGAGGTCTTGCTCAGTTGTTTCTAAACGTTAATGTTTCTTCTTAACGCGCTTTTAAACGCGTTAAGAAACGCCACAATTCGAGCACCGGGTGCCTGTCAAAGAGCCAGCTTACTCTAGCGCCGATGGTAACGGTGCGAGGATAGACAGGAGTTCGCGGAGAGAGAAACGGCGGCGAGGAGGGCATGGTCCTTTCTCCCACCGCCGCGCACACCCGCGCGGCGCGAGCCAACGCACAAAGCAAAAAGAAGAGGACCCGGTCGGACAAGTTCTGCCCGTGCTTCTCCCAGTTGGGCAACTCCGCGTGGGTACGATGGGTGTGTTGCGAGGAGGCTTCCGGTGACCACGGCCGTGCGTGCCGTGCTGGTGGTGGCTGCTGCAGGTGGTTCGTCGAGGCCGCTGCCATGCGACAAAACGTGAGTACTATGGTCGCACTTATCAGCGGGAGCCTCATCTGTGCCATTCGTATCAACATATACGAAAGGGATCTGCGCCATAACACCTATAGCGATCAAAAGGCGCCGATAGAGTCGCTTGATGCTGCTACTGCTGGTTGCCATCTATTCGATCACTGCTTTGAGAGGGAACGCAGAATGAAAGCGCAGGCCGCTAAATGTACAGTGATTGACCAACTGCATGCTCCTGAGAACGTTACTCTGCAACGGCACCACGTGTGGACGTGAAGGCAGCCACAGTTCGCGCCGCGGCTCGCACCGTAAACGAACGAGGTCGACATCGCGATAGAGACTTGCAGAACGACGGGGCTCCTGCAGGTTTCGGATCAGGTCCGGTCGGCCCTTGACTTCGTGCATGCATATCGCGGAGCAGTATCCTCGGTGACATTATACGTGACGCCCTGCAGGAATGCCGCTTAATACAAGCTACGTCTGTAATGCAACATTTTTTTAACTCCCGCCGCACTTCGCAGTACAGTCTGATTTTCGGCTCGCATTGCTGGTGCGTTACGCATTACGCGTAAGTCTTGAACACGTTGTTTCGCTCGAAGTTTCCGGATACCACGGACCGTGGAAAGAACTTATGAGAGCACGTGAATGCACAGTACAAAGGCATATGCAGTGCTGCTTGAACGTTACGCCATGAGCTAGTGTAAGCCTAAATTAAGCTCGCTCGATGAACGCTTGACTGACTCGCGCGTCGCTCGTTCTTCCGTTCTTCATTGAAGTGATAAAAAAAAAAGGGGGGGGGGGGGGATTTGCTCGTTGAAGCGGGACGTTTCACGTAACAGACGTCGAGTCAAATAAATTAGGACATTTTTTTATTACCATGCTCGCTATATTATGTTTTGGGTCCAATCCAAAGTCTTGCGGGTATTTTCGGACACTGTATGTACAATTCGCGAAGCAGAAGGACCGAAATATGCATTGTGACGTAAGAGCGAACTGTTCGCTGCACCATATTTCGGTGGACTGCGGGAGATTCTGGAAAAATAACGCAAATTATTTCCTCGCCCATATTAAGCTCTTCACAGTACGCCGGGTTCAACTTTCCAAGGCACTTGTCATTGCAAGCTCGACGGGTTGAGTGCATTCGAATACACGAGACACCAGTTTAACATACCTTCTTGTGGCGTGGCGTTAGCGCAGGTTGCTCGGATTCAACTATATGAAGAGCTATAGTCGGTTTTCGTCGTCGCCCACTATACGTTCTCTTTTTTTTTTTTTTAGACCATACAGAGTAAAAGACACAAAAAAACCACCCGTTGCAGATAGCATAATTCTATTTATTAAGCCGGATTATTCAAAAAGGCAGACGTAACTCGCAGGAAATATCAAAATGCATATTCGACTAAGGCTGCAGTGTCATTCACTAATTCGCTAATGGAAATTTAACAAATTAACTTTCTGTTACCTAATTTAGTGTACATATTGCAGTTTTACGAATTGTAGCCACTTGGAAAGAATTCTAACGATCGCACGGGTTCCACAATATTCACCGTGAAACTTGCCGTAAGAATGCACTATTGTTCCACTTACTTTTTTAACAAAACGTCGTTTCACGCATTGAAGCACATCAAAAGTAACTGGACCACCAACATGCTCTGTCGCCCGCTTTGAGGATGAATATTTCGAAACTTGTGTCATCCAAAGAATTCGTTTCAAGTGGGCACGCCTTGCGAACTCACCGGCTACAATTCGTCAATTGCAATGTATGCCGTCAAGTAAATAATTAAAAAGTTGATTAATGTATTTTGGTTAAATTATTAGATTATGCATTTCGATTCCTCGTGCAAGTACTGGCCGCATCTTTGAGTAAACCGTTCAATGACT
>NC_092815.1:125945531-125968031 GCF_023375885.2 Dermacentor andersoni | reverse complement strand
CAAGATATTTGTTAGTATGGATATTCCGTAAGCTTTTTATCCCTGACACTAAGCCAGCCAGAAAATGCTAGTAGCAATCAAAAATTTTTCTTAACAGTGAGCGACAAAGATAAAGCAATAAATATTGCCCCCTTAAATCTTTTATTTACCACTGCTGCCTAAATATTGCCTAACTTGAATACTTGAACTTGACTTAAATACGGCCAACGCTAGAGCTTCCCCGAAGGTTGCTATAAAAACGTTCTGTCACACTACAGTGGTAACGGAAATTTGTACATTTGTAAATAAAGCTAGGATCCTGAATCAAGTACTCCTTCAATACTACTGCATCTCTTCAGCTTTCCTTTTGCTTTGACTTCATTCAGTTACTTCATACATAACTGCTTATTTGGAACAATGCAATGAAACAAACAATAAGGGAAAGAAATATATGCGCACAATCGACGCGAAAACCATAGCGAATAGACCCTTTTCGGGGTGCAGTTCGCTCCATAGAAACGATATGGCGACCCAGGAACAAAGAAAATTAATAGGAAAGTCAGACAGACTGAAATAATCCCATGGGTGGCGGCAATGGAAAGGAAACCTGCCATGAGTAACTACTTAAGAGAAAACAACGAAATCGGGAAGGAAACAGTTTATGATAACTCAAAGGAAAGGTTATAGCTTTTAGAAGCGATATCAAGATGCCTTAGAACGCGCAATTATAAAGCAAGATATAAGAAGGAAGAAGAAGCATGTGCTTGCGGCGGTGGAGCTAGAAAAACGATGGAATATGTTTTATTAGAATGTGAAGATATCTGCCCAGGGGTCGATTTAGGCACCACAGGCCTGATTGAAGCCCTTGGGCTCAGCGATAGCAGGAGGAAAGTCAACATGTCCCCACTAGAGATTAGTAAAAGGGGATTGGAAGATTGGTGGAAGAAAAGTAGGGAAACGATAAACAATGGAGGCGTACAAGAACCAAGTCCAGAACAGGGGTTCAGAAACTATCGTTATGAAATTTTATGTTGTTTTGTTTTTCTTTTTTAACGTAGGTAGGACATTAGGCAATATAATATCAAGAGCTTGGTGGCGCAATCCACCGCCCCGTTCCAAAAGGGGCGCTCATGGCATCCATCCTTCCATCCATCCATCCATCCATCCAGCACATTGCCTCAACGAAAGCGCACGAATACCAGATCACTACAACTTCTTTCCTGCTTACGTCCAATGAGGTGTCGGAAATTCAAATGGGTGTTCGTTAACACACTGTGTTCCATTCATGTTTTAAAATTTGCAGCGGTGGAGGGAAGACGTGTGCCTGGCACGTTAGCGACTGGCATATTAGTGTCTAGAAAATAGTGACTGGCATATTAACACATAGAATGAATATGTGTGACCAAGTTCACGGACTGCTGCTACCAGAGGGTTGTCTGTGTTGTCGGCTCTTCGTGATGCGCGGCTTGTCTCGTGGATTAAAAAAATTCACTCATCCGCCAATGCTGTATTGCTAACCTCCAAAGAGCGAACTTCAACTCCGGAACATCTGCAAAAGCGAGCACCGCTTGTTACACGGTGACAAAGGAAGTAGCGTCACTCCTAGGCGCATATTAAGTTTTTCGCACGTTATATGCGCACATTAACCCCAACACACACGAAACCTTACGCCCACTCTATCGCCAACGTATCAAGAATAAGCGAATAAGCGCACACTTTAATCAACCCCATGAAGCACGGATGACAGCGACTCCACCGGAAGTACACGAATGTTCAAAGCCGGAGATTTCGTGGCGGTCCACAGAGCAAGCAAGCGGCTAGCGATAACACGTCTTTGCTAACAGCCATTAAAAATTACAGTACCTCTAAATGCCAAGCCTGGCACGCAGCAAAGAACAAATCTATCGCAACTAAGCGCACCTGGGAGCGATTACGCAGAGAGTAAACAATCGTGGACTGGCCACACCGATGAACTTTAATGAGTCACAAACACGACATGCCACTGCTTCAAGGGGTTCGCCAAATAATAAGCGAAGGGCAAAACACTCCGATACTGACATAATTCACAAGCGGAAATTTCGGAGAGCTGGAAATACATTTCCAGTCCCGCTTTTATTGCAAGCACCGCCTGTGCGGTTCGCGCTGTTTGTGCAAGGCGTATTGAGCTCAGAAAGTGCTCACAGGTCCTCTGAAGCTGGGGTCAAAGCTTCGTGTCGTTCACCCAGTCACCGTCCGCGATAGCCACCCAAAGAGAGATGTGCTGAGCCGCACCGGGCCGCAGTGCGCATCTGTTGCAAACGCGGAGGCAACTGAGGCGACTAATGAACGCGTCACCACGTGATAAAACATGGCGGCGCCCACGGGATCGCCGCGAAAAAGGGGTCTATGGCGTGCGGGGAGAAAAAAAGAAAGGCGAAGAAAAAATATTCATGAATACACCATAACTAATGTGCATGAATCTAACATAACTGCTACCAAACTGCAGCAACTTCAGCCGAGAAACCATTAGACATTTCAAAGACATTTGCTATACAAATTGTTTCCACGTGCCGTCTCACGCACTTCCGGGAACCCACTCGTCATGACAAAGTATGAGAGGATAAATCACAGCACCTAATAGTGCTATAGGTCCTCGTTTTCCACTGCGTGCCCGTGTAATTTTTTTTTTCTAGCCATAAATGACTCAAGGGACTGTCTAGCGAAAGCAAAAATAACGCCGGCTTGGAAACAATGCGAGCGCGTGGTCATAAACAACTACCTTTCAGAGCGTATGGGAGATGCAGCGTCTGCGTTATCTGCACGTTGCCAGCCCATTCTGGCGAGCAAACAGCTGCACATTCTTCCCACGTAGAACCTGTTTTCGTGGCGCGTAATGGTTTTCTTCGCAGAATTTACTAGCAAAAAAGTAAAATTTCAGAAGTGGAATGAGGAATAAGAAACGAACGTGAACAAGCAGCACTTGTCCTGACACTTTGTTTTACATGGTGATTTCTATTCTTCACCTTTTTTCGCATTCTGGAATACTTTTGGTGCAAGCACCAAACCTCTCACTCTGGCTTGTCTCTTTTTGAAGTGTTGTTGATGGTGGAAAATGTTCCTAACAGGGTAGTCGTCGTGAGGGTAGTCGTCGATATAGGGCCCAAGAAATGGGGTGCAATATGCGTGCCAGAACGTGTGGTGCTTTTTATTCTGTGTGTCTGTGTGTTTTTCTTGGTGCTCGCCGACGACGACGAAGTTACTGTGCTCGGTTGCTAGTTTTCTTCTGGTGCTGCAGTTTATCTCTGTTTACATTATTTTCGTGCATCAGTAACAGGCGACGACGTTTGTGCTGAACCCTGAAGTCTTCTACTCTGCTGGGAGATCCTCCCCGCGGAGCTTGCCATGGAGGATATGGTCTTGGACGCGTCTGGCGGTCAGCATAGACCGCCCGCGGCTCGGAAGCGGCTCAGTTCGGCAGTAGGATCCGACGCTACTGATTCCGAGCTTTCTGACTCAAGATCGGAAGATTCGGATGCTTTCATACCTGTCAAGCACCGCCGCCCACGACGGACGTCTCCGGCGTCGTCCTCAAGTGAAGGAACTATCATATACAGCACCATCAAGACTACGACAGTAGCTTTCATTCCCATCGACGCGATGGTAAGCCTGAATGCTATCTCTCGACAGAAACTTAATGATTTCTTCTTCAAGCTTGCCCCTGGACTAATCCAAGAGGTTCGCGTGAACCCCTGGAAAAATATCATTGCCGTTGACACGACTGATGATAAGATGGTGCAAACTCTACTTGGTTTGTCTGAAATCTGTGGGGTTCGCACACGTCCCTACATATCACAGGGTACAAATATAGTGGCTGGTGTCGTATCTGATCTGGACTTGGATCTCAAAGACGACGTTTTTAAGAACATGATCGTTTGCACGCCACCATGCAGTTCGAAGGCTGGGCACGTCAAAGTGCATGAAGATACTTTTCGCCTCTGGAAAGCTGCCTAGTCATATGAAGGCTGGACTTGTGCGCTATCCTGTTCGACCTTTTGTACCACGGCCTTTGCAATGCCATAAATGTTTCAAGATTGGTCATGTTCAGGGCTTTTGCACCAGAGATCTGGTCTGTGCCAAATGCGGTGGGAATCACCATGTAGATTCCTGTGAAAGTCAGGCATATCGGTGCCCTAACTGTAATGGTGAACATTTGGAAACGGATAAAGGATGTCCCTCATCGAAGAATGAGCTAAAGGCACTAAAAGAAAAAGCCATAAAGAAGGCAGCAGGAGATGAGAGCTCCCGTCGCCGTAGTGCTGCCCCAGCGACTGGAAAAGCAGCGCGTTCAAAGAGTGACAAAGAAACAACACATCAGAAAGTAGGGGGGCGGACCTTCTGCCTCTCAGACACTTCGTGGCCAGCGCTTCCATCGAAACCGCCGGAACAAGTATCTACAAAGACTTCGACCACAGTGGAAAGCACTGCAAACACAGTACCTAAACCGGTATCAGCCAACGACGATGTGCAACTTGTCAATCTTCTAAAGATGCTCGTCAACGTCATCAGATCTCTAATCGCCGGTCGCCAGACACCAGCAGCGTCAGCAGCAGAGCAACTTTTGGAGGCACTCGTTCCTGTCCTCGACGGCCTTCGCTAGACGTTTTACCGGAAACAATTCTAACAGTTGTCAGCAGCCTCGCCCCTTTGTACTGCAATGGAATGTCAGGTCGATGCGACCGCGGCACGCTGATTTAGCCCTTCGACTAGTCGCTATGAAGACTCCACCAGACGTTATAGCGCTTCAGGAAACTAACGTAAGGAAAGACGAATATCGATTGCCTCGATGCGCGGAACCAGCTTGTGGCTCTTTCCAGTGTGTGGAGGCGGCGCATACGCGCAATGCTTCAAAAGCATCAGTGTACGTTCGTGCTGACTTGGACTTCGCGGTTATTGACACAGACGGCATCTGTGACGATGAGTTTGAGTGTGTAGCTGTAACTGTGAGCCTCAGAGGTGTGTATACGACGGTGGCAAGCATATACAACAGGCCTACACGTTCTTCCGATACCTCGCTACTTGAGTGCTTAGTGTCTCGGTGTGGTGCGTCGTTTGTGTTATGCGGAGACTTGAATGCCCAGCATCCACAATGGTGTAGCCATCCCCAAGACAATCGTGGGGCAGAGATTAACGAGTTCATTATCAAGAACGATCTCCAAATACTGAATGACGGTTCACCTAGATTTATTGGTAGAGGAAAGGAGCATTCCACTATAGACCTTGCGATAACAACGAGAGATGTGTGCTTAGCCTGGTCATGTGAACCCGACCCGTGGGGCTCAGATCACCTACCCATTTGGTTAACACCAACACATACTGCGGGGCGCCAGGATGTCGTTTATACAGTTACTAACTGGGACAAGCTCCGACAGCTGATCTCAGAGGCACCATCTCAAGACAGCCTATTTAAACTTATGAGTGAGTGCTTACAAAAAGCTACAGTACAACGAAGACGGAATATCGGCAAACCAAATCCCGATCTAAAGCTTTTGCGGCTCCGTGCATGTCGACGGCGCGCTTATAGACGGGCACAGCGCTCTAAACGACGCACCGACTGGACTATATACAATGGCCTTGATGCAGCCATACGGCGGCATACAAAACAGCTTCGTCGCAAGAGCTGGGAAGCTTTGTGTAGTTCGTTGCATACTGGAAGTGGTTTTGGAAATGTATGGCGCATACTGAAGGCTCTCCGCACTCCTGAAATCTGCAAGAATCCTACGGCTACATTGAGCATAGCGACTGGCCAGTCACCAAAAGTAGTAGCAGAGGCATTTGCAGACATTTTCGTCTCTTCTGCATCCAGTGACACCCCAATTAGCGACCTTCCTTTTTTGACAAGTCACAGCACCGTAACCATTTCCTACGTCCAGCTTGCCAGATGGACGAGGCAGATTTCACTCTTGAGGAGCTGCGACACGCACTGAGCCTCTCCAAACGCCGCACCGCTCCAGGCGCAGATGGTGTGACGTACCAAGCATTGCGGAACGTTGATAAGAGTTTCCATGATCGTACATTGGACGAGTATAATGAAGTATGGAGAACCGGTGTATTCCCTGCTGAGTGGAAATCGTCCGTGGTAATACCAATTTTAAAGCCCGGGCGTCCTGCAAGGCACCTCAAGTCCTACCGACCAATATCCCTAACTTCAAACATCATCAAGTTAATGGAGCGAATGGTCTTGTTTCGCTTAGATGTCAGGCTAGAGGAGCTGAATTTTTTCCCTGATGTCATGAGTGGCTGTCGTCGCCGCCGTTCGGCTCTGGACAGCATATCAGACCTTGTCTCAGCACTCGAATTTGCTAAAGAAATCAAGCATTCCGCCTACATGCTCTTCCTAGACATACAGCAAGCTTTCGATTCAGTTCCGCATAAGGCGATTATTTTCGCTCTTGCAACCGCGGGAATTTCGGGTCGTCTGCTCCAGTTTGTGCATAATTTTCTATCGGAGCGCCGGATGAAAGTGCGTGTCGGAGGAGTAACTAGTGAATACCGAAATGTGAAGTGCGGTGTTCCACAGGGCAGCGTATTATCGCCGCTTTTGTTTAACGCGGTACTCGCCGCGCTTCCAAGTCGTTTGCCTCGAGACACTGACTTCCCTGTGAGCATAGCTGTCTACGCAGATGACATTGCTCTGTGGATAAGCGGCCCTTCGCACCTTGGTCCGCGGCTTCGTGCAAGCTTGCGAAGAGCTCTCAACGCTACTTCGGAGTACTTGGGTGAAGTTGGCCTGCTCATATCACCTGCTAAGTCGGCTGCATTAGCATATCACCCTAAACAACGCGCTCGTCGAACAATGAGCCGACTGTATCTTGACGAAACGCCTATAAACTGGGTGCGTCAACACCGTTATTTGGGGTTAATTGTGGATGATCGCATCTCTTGGCGTCCTGCCGTTAAATCTGTACGACGCAAATCACACTCCCTTAAGTATGTGGCCGCCTTCACTGCTCGAGGTGCTGGTTGCGACCAAACAACGGCTCTTCAGGTGTACCAGTCATCTGTACTCTCAGGCATGCTGTACGCATTACCAATTTTGAACATACCACCTAGTTTGATGGCCCAACTGGAGCGAGATCATCGCATTGCCCTTCGACTAATGCTTGGATTACCTCGTGAGGCGCAATCTATTGCATTACTTACTGAAGCGCATCAGTTACCCCTGAGGCTGCAAGCAGATCAGAGAGCTCTATATCATATTGAGCGTCTGCACAGCACATCGAATGGTCAATCGCTCCTTGACCGTCTGATTCACCGCCCATTATCTCGCATGGGAAAAATGGCGGCATTATTTATGGATATCATTACCACTTCTGAACATGCTGCTTCAGATACGTCTACGCCTCCAAAAGGTATCACAAAACACGTATTCCCCATTTTCCTCACTATCCCTGACATGCACAAAAAGTCTGATATGGCTGTTTTGGCAATATTCCAATTGGCTCAGTCTCACTTGTTCGAAAAGTTTCCAGTTTATCTTCAAGTTTTCACAGATGCATCTGTACACAACGACGGTCAAGGTGCCTCTGCAGCTTTTTACTGCCCTTCAACTCAACTACGACGTATCTTTCAAATACCTCATCCAACTTCGTCAACAACTGCGGAACTAGCAGCGATTAATGCTGCACTGAAATACGTGCAAGAGCAGTTAATTACATCGAAGGTTGTCATCTTTACGGAGGAGGAGGAGAAACATTTATTTTAAAAAAAAAGAAAGGACAAGCAGGTGTCTTTCTGCTTGTGCGGGAGGCGCCCTTAGTCCAGGGCTCCTGCGGCTCCTGCTGTCTCCCGGGCCCGCCGCACCAGTTGCTGCTGGTTACGAGGGTCCGAACTAGTCAGCACGGCCTCCCACTGCTCGGGTGTGGGGTTGGGTACTTGCGGGGCCGCCTTCACGTTGGGGCACGCCCATGTGGTGTGATATAGGGAGGCGTAATCATTACAAAGGGGACATTTGTATGAATATACTGTAGGGTGGATTGCGTGTAGTCTGCTTAAATGTGGGTATGTATTGGTTTGTAGTTGTCTCCATGTTACGGCGTCTTCACGTGAGAGGGTCTTGTGTGGAGGTGGGTATTGTCGTCTGTTCAATCTGCGGTGTTGTAGTATGGCGTTGTATTGTAAAGGTACGGGCTCCATGCATGCGTCCGCATCCCTCTCTTGTGGCGCCCGGGAGGCATGAGCTCGGGCTACAGCGTGCGCACGCTGATTTCCACGGAGGGACTTGTGTCCTGGAGTCCACACTATTTCAACGTCCGGGAATGCGGAGGCCTGTTTGAGGAGTCGGTGGGCGATTGAAGATATTCGACCTCTCGCGTAGCTACGGCAAGCTGCCTTGGAGTCGGTAATAATTGTGATGTACTCGTTGGTCAGACAAGAGGTGATGGCCAAGGCGATGGCTGTCTCCTCCGCTACGAGGGCGCTGGCAGTGCGGACAGTCATCGAGACCACCTCTTGTAGGTTATAGTCGACAACGCTGGCCGTCATGGCAGCTTTTTGGGGGTACTGCGCGGCATCTGTGTATAGTGTGGTGGGGAGACTGCCATATCTTGTCTGTAGAGCTTTTGCGCGAGCTTGGCGACGATTGGCATGATGTTCCGGGTGCATGCTTCTGGGGATAGGGGCTACTTTGATGTGCTCTCGGAAGTTGGGGGCCAGATGGATTGCTTGTTCGTGGCCTTTGTTGTGTGTGGATAGCCTAGGCGCGCTAGGACTGTTCTTCCTGTTGGTGTGAGGGCTAGTCGTTCTCGTTGGCTTGTGAGGTGGGCGTCTATAATTTCTCTTATAGTATTATGGACTCCTAGGGCTTCAAGCTTGAGTGTCGCTGTTCCCGGGGGTAGGCCGAGCGCTTGCTTGTAGGCTTTCCGAAGAAGTACGTCTAATTGATCTATCTCCTTGGGAGTTAGGGGCAAGTACGGGGCAGCGTAGGCAATGCGGCTGATTATCAGGGCTCTACGAGCTGTATTATGTCGTCTTCTTTCAGTCCGTATTGTTTGGTGGTGATACGGCTGACCATTCGCATGATCTGGAAGGTGGTCTGCTTGAGACGTTGGATGGTGTACGCGCCTCCGCCGTCCTGTTGTATGTGGAGTCCGAGAATGCGGACGCGGTTTACCGTGGGTATTTCTTTGTCGTCGAGGGTGAGTGTGATGTTTGGTAGTTCATTGAGTTTTCTTCGGGATTTCTGTCGAACGACTAATAGTTCTGACTTCTCGGGGGAGCACCGGAGACCACTTGTTTTTGCATATTGCTGGACGACGTCGGTCGCTTGTTGAAGGGCGTCTTGTTTCTCTCCTTCGGAACCAGCGGTGGTCCAGATAGTGTTGTCATCGGCGTATATTGCATGCCTGATTCCTGGTATTGCGTTGAGTTTGTCAGGTAATTTCATCATAGCAATATTGAAAAGGGTGGGTGATAGAACAGCACCTTGTGGGGTTCCTGTGTTGCGGGTAGGTAACGTCGGGGTTCTGAGTGATCCAATGGCTATTGTGGCCGTGCGGTTGCTTAGAAAGGCGCGTATATAATTGTAAGTATTACGACCACAGTTCGTGAGGCTTAGGTTTGTAAGGATGGTATGGTGAGCCACATTGTCGAAAGCGCCTTTGAGATCGAGTGCTAAAATCGCTCCGGTGTTGTGCGGTGAGATGTGTTCAAGGACTTGTTCCTTCAGCTGAAGAAGGATGTCGTGGGTAGAAAGGTGGGGCCGGAATCCGAACATTGTTTCGGGAAAGAGGTCGCTCGATTCTAGGTAAGGTTGAAGCCGGTTCAGAATGACATGTTCCAGAAGCTTGCCTAGGCATGAAGTCAGTGAAATTGGTCTCATATTTTCTAAGCTGGAGAGTTTGCCTGGCTTCGGAATGAGTATGACGTCCGCGTGCTTCCAGTCTGCTGGTAGTGTACCCGCTTCCCAGTGATGATTAAAGAGGTCAGTAAGAGATTGAATGGTGCCATTATCCAGATTGCGCAGGAGCTTGTTATTTATTTTGTCCTTGCCTGGGGTGGTGTTTCGTGTGAGTGCGTGGAGTGCTTGTTGCACCTCAGTGATAGTGATCGGCTTGTCGAGGTCGTAATTGTCGCTCCCGCTGTAGGTTGGAAGTTGTCCCTGTGCGGGTTCGAAATCGCCTATGTACCGCGCCCGCAACTCCTCCAGGATTTCGTCATCAGAACCCGGATGGTTGTGGAGGATACGTTGAATTGTTTGCTGGCTAATTGCCTTGCTTTGTGTGGGGTCAAGAAGATGGCGTAGCAGCGACCATGTTTTGGCCGTGCTAAGATTACCCTGCAACTTGTTGCATAGTTGTCGCCAGTTGTGACGGGTGAGCTCCCCAGCATAAAATTCCGCGGTTGCCGTGAGTTTCGCTATACGTAGTTTCAATTTACGATTATGTTTTTGGCGCTTCCATCTCCTAACAAGGCCTCGACGTGCTTCCCAGAGGTGAAGAAGGTGTGGGTCTACGGCCGGTATGTCTGTGGTGAATGTGATCTGTTTTGAATGTCTGGCTACGTCTTGATGGAGCTCTCGTACCCACTGCTCGAGATCCGTAATACCCGTTGAGGAGTCATCCGCTCGCTTTTGGCGAAAAGCTGTCCAATCTGTGAGTGTTGTCTTTTTTATAGGGTGGCGTGCATGCGTAACGTTCAATGTGGTGGCAAGTATGCAGGGGTCACTGCCCAGAGTTGCCTCCGTGTTGTGCCAGGCAGCTTGCTGTATCCCTTTAGTGAGGGTGAGGTCAGGGCATGTATCTCGGGAGACGCTGTTTCCTAGACGTGTGGGGTATGCGGGGTCTGTGAGGATGGTGAGACGGTGCTGCTGTATCATGCACTGGAGTGCAGTGCCTTTTGATGTGGCTGTCGTGTAGCCCCATGCCTGGTGAGCAGCGTTGAAGTCGCCTACAATCAGCAGACTATTATTTTTGGCTATGCCAATCGCTTTAGTGATCAAGTAGTCGAACTTGGCCTGCTTCTGCTTGGGTGGGCTGTATATATTCAGTATGAAAAGGCTCTTTCGGCCTCGTTGGAGCGGCAGGATCTCAATTAGGTTATGATCGACGTCACTCCCGTCTATTGTGTGTTGTGTGGTTGTGAGCGTTTTAGCTGTAAGTGTGGCCACGCGGCTTTCAGGCGTGGTGGTATGTGTGTTGTAGCCAGCTTGAGTTGGGTGTGTGCCTGTTTCCTGTAGTGCGATTACGCTTGGTGTCGTTTTGGAGTTACTTATGTACTGTCTCAGTGATCCTTGCTTGCGTTTGTAGCTGCGGCAATTCCAATGCCAGATTATGAGTGGATTTTCGTTCCTGTGGTTGGTTTTGCTATTCGTCCTGGCTGACGGGTGGATCGGCAGGGTGTCCCTGCTCTACTTCCTGTTGTACTAGTGTTCTGACTTTCTTGCGTCGCTGATCTTTTGCGAGCCGCGTTTCTTCAATAACACTTGCCAGTTGCTGGATGCTTTGTTGCATTGCTAGAAGCTGCCGTTGCAGTACATCAACTTTCTCCTCGACTTGTGCGATTTCTGTCGGTTTTGCTGATTCCGCGAGAATCATGGGTTCAGAATGCTCCGATGATGATGACATTGAGGGTGCGGTTATTGGTGTGGAATGCTGAGTGGCAGTACGAGTCGCGTATAGTTCTGCAATCTGCGTGCGAAGTTTGTTGTTTTCTTCATGAAGGCGTTTGTTTTCTTCTCTGATGGCCTTTAGTTCAGCTAGAATTCGCAGTTGAACATCAGTATTGTGCATAGGTGCAGAATTATGTGGGGTGGGTGCTGTGTGTAGACGTGATGAGAGGGTGTTGTCTTGGTGGACTGTGTGAGAGGGGAAAAGCGGTGCTGACCAGCTCACCGCTTGTGATCCCGGTACAGCAGGTCCGCTGAGGTTCCGGGTCGTTCCTTGTTGGTTCCGTGAGCAGGAGCGAGACCTGGAGCGGGAACGCTTCCGTTGCTGGTCTGTACGTGACCGAGACTTCGACCGTGAGTAGTCCCGGCGGCTGGTCCTTTGGGATGCTGAGTATGCCTTCTTCAGCCGTAGGATGAGGCCCCTGGCATAAGGCGCACCGGGGGTGACAGGGGTGGTCCTGAGTGGGGTTCCGTGTACCACACTGGGTGCATAGGTTTGCTTCTGGAGTTGGGCATACATCGGTCCGGTGGCCGACTTGGTGGCAGATGCGGCAAAAATGCGTGGTTGGTCGGTATGGTTTGCATCGTACTTCACCGCTGTAGTATCGCACGTAGAAAGGTACAGCCTTGCCAGTGAATGTGATTGCTGCCGCAGCGGTTTGTCCGAGCATACGGGCATGTAAGATTTCTCGGCCAGGTGCATAGAGCCCGTTAAGGAGGACTTCTGTGGGAGTTCCTGCAGGAATGCCGTGAATGACCCCTTTGATGGAGCTGTCGGGTGCCGCCACGTATGCCGTGACTGCAAATTCTCGACCGCCCAGGTGAATTGTAGTGATGTGACGGATGCTCATAGCTAGCTCTTCGTTTGGTGTGCTAGCAATAGCGATGTTTTGTACTGGGTCAATTCTTACAGTAAGGGTCCGTACGTGCTCAGTAGTGGGGGGCTGACATGCCAGCTTGATGCCTTCAGCGACCTGTGGCGTGGTCCAGGTGGCAAGGTTGAGTCCCTCTCGGGGACGGATGATTACCTTGAGGTCGTTTCGAGGCAGCGGTGGGAGTCGGGGTTGTCGGGGAAACGATGGGTGGCGGGGTTGGAGGGGTGGATTGGTGGGAGTCGATGTTTTCTTCCGACCGTACTTAACAGTGAGCCAGTCTCCGCCGGCAGGTTCATCAGGGAGTGGGATTTGCGCGTGCTCGAGATTCATCTCGGTGCCATCACTGGTGGCCATTGGTGCACCGAACTGGGTCAAGGTCCTCGGCTAGACCGTACCCGTCGTTAGGCTTAGCTGGGCGGGCGCCTCTTGCGAAGTTCAGAGTCCGGTAATTCGTGGAGCAAGCGACTCACAGTATAGCCTTGGGTGTCGACGTGCTCCGCTCGACGTAAGGAGTCGATTGAGGCTGGTTGTGGAGGCGCTGAAGTCAATTATCCAGGGTTTAGCGATCTAAAGGCGGAACCCATGTGCGGTGCAACCGTGCGCAGCCTCTTCTTCTTCTTTACGGACTCCCGTGCTGCCCTTAGCAGGTTACAACGCAGTGAGCTTGATTGTCCACTTGTGCGCAGCATTAATGACTCTGCGAGCAAAATTACATCACGTGGGGTATCTCTCGTTGCTCAATGGATACCTTCACACGTAGGAATCGCCGGAAATGAAGAGGCTGATCGGCTCGCTTCAAGTTGCGTTCATAACAACTGTGACTGCCCAGAAATTTTGTGCAAGCTTGATGACGCTCGTCTGCTGATTCGTCGCCACCTATTCAAGCAGCATCCAGATCAGCGTGTCGCAAATGGAACGTTCCCGCCCCGTGTTCGTGGTCGAGGCTTGCCTCGTCGCGCTAGAGCACAACTGCTCAAGCTGAGGGTTGGTTGCGTGAACGTGCACGAGCGTTTATACAGACAAGGGCGTGCGGAAAGTCCATTGTGTACGTCTTGTGGCTGCTACGAGACACTTCAGCACCTTATATTTGAGTGTCCCGCTTTCAGTGTGCAGCGCATGTCGCTAGCGAGAAACTATCATCTCCTTGGCCTGCGGTGTGCGACACTCGAGGAATGTTTATACCCCAGTGGCTGTGCATCTAAACGTGATCAGGCCCATCGCGCCCTACTCACCTTTATAGAACTAACTTAGGTTCACGTTTGTAGCATGAACATTCAACATTCTGTAGTAGCGTGACCTTCAGTGACCGGCTCTACTGTGTGGGATCAGTACTGTACCCTAACGCTTCTTCCTTCGAAGATGGGAGGTGGCGGGTTCAAACGCCTTATAGTGTACATTGTGAACCGACTACCGGTGAAACAGTGATTACGTGCAGCTTTACTTGGCGTCTCATCGTGGAGAGCACAATTAGCCGCATAGCGAACTAGCCATGGATGTGGTTGATAATTGTGGAGGCTGTTCGACGCGGCGTCGCTTTAATTCCGGCTGCAGAGTTCTACTTTAGTCTTTAGATTTGACCTGTTGCAGTGTTCTACTTTGGTCTTTAGATTTGTCCTGTTGCTCTCCTTTCCTCTATCCTTTTTCCTCCCCTCCTTCCTACCTTCCATTATTGTGTTGCTGTCACCTCCCTTCAGAAGAGTAGGCGGGCGTTGTGCCCCTTCCGGTGGCAGTTGCCAGCCTGCTCCTCGCTTTCCCTTTCCTGATACCTGTGTATATGTGTTCAAAACAAATAATAAAAACAATAATAATAATAATAATAATAATAATAATAATAATAATAATAATAATAAAAAAATCCGGTACCAATCGAAATGTCATTTTATTTATGGACACGAAACATCTTTATATTGAACGCCCATAGGCAATGAATGCGGCAACTTTTAAGAGACGCGTTGGTCACAGTTCCACGCCTACTGACATTTACTTTTGTTCTTTTTGTTGTCGTTGTTGTTATTTTTGATAATGATCATTGTGATGTTGTTGAGAAATGGGTAGTTACGTTTTAAGAGAAAATTTTAGATGGGGGCCAACTTCGATTTCCCTATTCAAACACATCTGTAAACGCATAAATGCTTTCTTGACATAACCACTGGACCGAATGGAATAAAATTGGTTTAATTGGAGAAATCAAGTCAAATGCTCTTGACCTTAGGGAGCATAATTCTCATTTAAGGCCTGTAAATGTTTAACAAAAATTTCCCAGAAATTTGTAAGTTTCAAAAAAATTTCCAAGCACGAAGTTTACAAGTTTGTAACTCCGCACCAAAAACAGATATCGAAAGTCTGTAAACTGAATCTGCCAGAGCATCTAATGCGAACAAGATTATTTTATGAATATATAACTCAATTGAAATTGTTGCAAAGTTCATAAGGATTTTTCAAACGGTCCTGCTGCCAAATTAGAGGCATACTTCTGAGCGATCTAGGATTCATGGATTTTATTGCTTTTTAGCTGTAACATTAAGTGAAATTTACAGAATTATGATATGTGTTTGTATTGCTGAGTTACAGAATTGTCATTTTGTTTCATGAGTTCTTGTTGTTTTTTTTAATTTTGCCGTTTTTAGCAATTCTGACTTCTTTATTAATGGGCCGCCTTAATCAAAGATCTATTTGTTAGTTACAAGCTTTTATTATTCTCTTCTAAGTGCAACAAACTTCTTCAATATCGGTGCAGTAGTTGTCAAGAAAAAATTATTTCTCCGTTCCCTTTTATTTGAATAGGCGCCCACAAGCTAAATTTTCGTGCGAATTCAGCCGATCGCGTTCCCGCCTGCAACACACACACACTCCACAAGGTAGTGCTAGACTGATAATGGTGGTGGTCGTGGTGGCACATTGGTTATGATGATAATAATGATGACGTTGCAAGATTCCGAGATACTTTACTTTTAACTGTCACGCCTCTTTAATTTGGCACCTTTGTACACTTCCTGCAGTGTTTCAGTGAATGGCAAGCCCAATTAGTGGCATATTGCCAGACGCCAATGCCTTGCATGTCCTCACATTATTGCAATCGTTGTACTTTTACTGCGTGTATTGCAGTCATAGATTACATCAATGATAGTCCAACACTCAAGCGGGCCTTTCATCTCCTACATCCTATAGTGTAATTAAAGCAGTATGAACAGGCAGCATATTGGTGAGGTTTAAATGGCCTTGCGTAGCTTCAGGTATTCCTAAGATTGGAAGTAAGTTGTTTGTAGACAGCAATACTTCAGCACTACAAAGCAACCTATCTCATATTGCGCTTCTTCAAATCTACGCTCCTTGAAAAAAAAATATTCAGATATTCTCAAAACTTCTGCTTAAGTAAGCGCCATTTTCTATTGGCCACCATCGCCGCGACAGTCCATTGCCGATTGGTATCACGAGGGGAGGGCGCCTGAGAGTCGACCAATGAGAAGACCTTCGTGTGTAAGTTAATCTTTGCGCATACGGGCCATAATGATTAAGTATTGTCAAGGCGCTGAAAACACCAAAGAGGTCTTGGTGTTTACTTCAGGTGAGGAATGTTCCAGTTAAAGTTAATGCGCTCCCGTGAACTCTTTCTTCTTTTTTTTTTTTTTATTTCCGACCACATTACTATAGCGGTGGTCTGTTTAAGCAAAACGAAGGCGCCTCCTGGAGTAAAAAGGAAAAAAAAGATTGATTTGGGGATTATACGTACAAAATTCACCATCTTATTAGGAGGCACACCATTACTCCTCATTACTTTTGATCAGCTGGGGTTTTCTAACGTCCACCCGTTGCACGGTACAGGAGCGTTTTTGCATTTCGCCCCGATTTAAGTGTGAGTGGCCGCCATGGTCAAAAATTGAACCCACGACCTCGTGCTTGGTCGCGCAACTGCACAGCCACTAAGCCACCACGGCACAAGAGGAGTCAATGAAATGCACTGATTACGAGATGTAGTGTGTGTTGTGGCATAACGTGACATTGTTGCTGGAAACGAGGTTGCCACTTTTGTGGGTCTAGGTGGCAATACGGTATGTCGCTGCATTCCTTTAATGCTAATCGCATAGACGTCGACTTTCATCCTCAAATGAGATCTGCCGGAATTTATTTTCTCGTTTGTTCGTTGGAGCTCTTTACCTGGGCTGAAGTCGTTGTCTATTTCTGTCCGACTGGCATTCTCACTGTTCCTGCATATAGTCAGGGTAGCCAACCGGAATTACCTCTGGTTAACCGCCCTGCCTTTCTTAGCATAATTTCTCTCTCTCTCTCTCTCTCTTCCTGCACTGTAACATCGCTGTTCGGCATTGTGCCTTTGAAAGAATGGTTCTCGAAAACTGCTATTCTATATATCCGAAACAATTGTGGTGTTGAGAAGAATCTTCAGCCATATAAATTGCCCAATTCAGCGTCAGCAAATTTAGTTCACTGAAATGCAAAAAAAATGGTTAGCTCTAAACGAAGAGTTTAGAGCTAACCAAAAAACGCGGTGAAAGTTCATTTGGAGAAATGCTTTTGGTGGGAAAAAAACGATTCTGTTGTGGGGGAAATCAAAATCGAAAACAAGTATCGTTTCCTCAGCTGACTAAATAAACATCAGAAAGGCTGAATCATGCTTGTAAGACACCTGTGTGACTGGCTATTGATCGGCAGTGTAGGTTGTTTCAACACATTTCCAGTCAAAACATTGTAACGGGTGGTCATTGTATACACTCCCGATGATAATTCAACGCAGGGGACCAGATGACGTGAAATGGCACATTGCCGTTCGAGCGATCCGAATTTTGTAACGCAAAGTGCCTGCGGAGGCTGTCTGAAGAAACCGAAGGCAGTTGATGACGCCCAATCGATGGCTGCCAGTTTCAGTGTTCTTCCACTGACGACGACCTCAACACAACTCAACTTACTGATTTCTCTTTCAACGCTGAATTGAAGGAATCGAAATCCTTTCCATAATTTTGCTTCGAGCTCATAGCTATTCTATAGATATATATGCAAAGTGCAGCAAGCGTACAGCTGATTGGTTCGTATAAAAACATGTGCTGGCAATTTGTTAGAGAGAATGCGTAAGCGAACACAGCCGGCAAATGACAAGCAGTTTGTACACGATTGAAAAGCAGTCGTGTATATAACGAGTAGTGAAGGGGAGGGGGCAATTTGTAATAAAAGTCGGATACTTATAATGGCAATGCCCAATTCAAAATTCAGGCACTTCAATCGCATGCGACCGAATCTATCGGTTTGCAGCAATAATTCGACCGGGCCGGTGGTAGGAAAACAGTTGTCCATGTGTCGGCTGCCCAACTACTGCGGCACGTGTATGGCGCAGGCCTACCCAGCCATATATCTTGTGAAACAATGGGAGATGAGGCGACGCTCTTTCACACAGGGCGAATTTACTGGATATGTCTAATTAGAGATATTTTTATGACAACTAACAATCCCAGCTAAAGCTTTCGTTCGTAGCTGCCTCGACAATTATCGTTTTTGCTGATGCACTATTTTTGTTTTTCGTATTGTACCTCGCGGTTACAGTTTACAGCGGTTAACGTATGACCCTGCCGAGAGCTCTCGTTCCTTTTCCCATAGGGAACCGACAAGTATATTTGAACCTTACATTCGTATGTTTCAGGTGTGAGCTTCCGCGTATATGCCTTTCTTTATTCTGCTAATTTTGCTCCTTTCTTCTTTATTTTACGTTTCGAAAACCAAAATATTTCATACTTAACTCCATAATAAAATTCGCATTTTTCTCGTATTCGTGTTGGCTTGGAAAATTTCAACATTCCAATGCCTCCCTTGAAGGTTCCGTGGCTTCTGCGGCGATAAAACAAAACAAAGATATTTTCCAGCCACTGCACTTTCCCCCTTGTTGAGTGTTCCCGTCTTAAGGGACAAGATAGCGCCAGATCGTAAGGCTGGTCAAATTTATTTGCTGTCAAGTGCGTATTATTAACAATCATCACCAAGCAGTATATGCGTCCGGGTCCTCGTATTTCGTCGTAAGCGCACGCATTCGCAGAAAATACTCGTGATGCAAAGGACGCCGCATTTGGTTACGGTTGCAGCATCATCGCGTGCGCCTATAATCTCCAAGTGTCGGGAACGAGAACATATCGGGTAGCGTGTCGTATCGACCGAGGCAAAAATAATGAGGTTCCTTGGTCTTGCCGCCACCTTGCTTGGAGCGCGTAAAGATAAATGAGGTCAACCGCGCTTCTAAGAAGGCAGTAACACGTGCTCGATTAATCGAAACGAAGTTGCTTATCAGGTGAGGCGGGCATAACCTAACTAAATCCCCGCACCGACTATAGTGAGCATAGCCCACAAGCGTTTCATCGCACGAGGGATGGAAAGAGGAACCGAGGGACTCGGTTTTTGTTAGTCACGACCATATGAAGTCAACAGAGAATGAAGCCCAGCAAGGCGTTTCCACAGAGGAAGTTCATTGTTGTGTTTAATTCTAATGTCGAAATAATAAAGTAAAGGGCAATGAAAGGGGACGAAAAGACAACTTGCCGCTTGTGGAAGCCGAACACGCGCGCATCTTCTGCATTGCGCGTGGGATGCTCTGGCAAATGAGCTACAGCCGAGGTGGTCCTACCCCCCGTGCTTTTGGGTATTTGTCCGTTGAAGTGTTATATACAGTGCCAATCAGTGGTCATTATTTGGACGTGGAACATCGTGGGTCGTGTAACGTAAAACTTCCGTTTGGATTTTATTACAATCTCCAGACGTCATACTTATGTAACCACCGACGCAAGCGTAGGACGGTGACTGGCAGCATTGCTTTACCAGCTCAGTCAAACGCTCGGCTCGTTAGTAGCAGGTCACTTTTGTTGCTGTCAGAGCGAATAGCAGTGCCTAAAGGGTCAGGTTTTCCTTATCTTATTGGTTCACCAGAGGCGAGGAGCACGCAGAAGGGGAGATCGTTTCAGTGGGACCTAGCTAGGCGCAGTGAAAGTAGATAGCGGCATAAGGATAGTGGGGCCGACTTCTCCGATTGGGCAGCTTCCCCTTGCATAGCTAGCTGATGGCTCGTCGATGATTGTGGTGGCGTGCAACCGGGCGTTAGAAGTGCCGGGAAAGCAGATACTCAGCGAAGAACAATTCGTAGAGCGATGTCTCATACGTGCCCAAAGGGCTCGGCAGCGTTACAGTGAAACGCAAAATTGGCATTATAGGGAAACATATCAATTGTCGCCGGCAGCCACAAGTAGCCACTGCCAGAACGATGGGCGAGCAGCCATCTTCTTTTCCTTTCAGAACGGGGCCACTCTCCGGCTGTTCCAAAAGCAAGCTCAGTTTCATTTTTTTTTTCATATCAATGTATCTCCAGTGTGTACATGTCAATTTGAGGTGGACAGCCGCCATCGCATGGCAGGCAGGTGGAGTCGGCGAGACCCGACAATACTTTGAACCATCGCGGAAGGTTAACGGTAACTAAGGCGCAGAACAGGAAAGAATTTTTTTTGTCCAGCCTAATCATGCGCATGTCAATGGGTACATGTCATCTTAAAATAGGGAGTTATCGCAGTTTTCGTGACGTCTCGCGACAAACAAGGGAAGTGGGCATTGCCGCCAAAATTTTTGACAAATCGCGGACGGCTTGCGAAGGAAATGGAATAGAAGAAGATTGGAATAGCCTTGCGTTATAGCACCCCATTTTCACCGCATGCTTCACTTCACGCAGTACGGGAATAAAGCTGTGGACTCCTTGCAACTGGCCTTCGAGTGCTACTGGAAAGCATCGCGGCTAATAGAGTCGAGGCACGAGATAGTTTATCGGCAGCGCAAGCGCAGCACTGGTTCGCCTCCTTATCTCTCTAGATGTATTTGTTCAGTTTGCTCAAACGTAATTAGTGATAGATTTAGTGTAATAAGTGTGTCATGCTAGGCTAGCGCACGATGTACGTTGCAAGGTGGCATCTTTATAATTATCCTTATTTGTCTCGGAATAAAGGAACATATTGATTGATTGATTGATTGATTGATTGATTGATTGATTGATTGATTGATTGATTGATTGATTGATTGATTGATTGATTGATTGATTGATTGATTGATTGATTGATTGATTGATTGATTGATTGATTGATAACCATGGAGGAGGAAGTTGCCCTAAAAGACACTGAAAAATTGGAGACAACTGATTGGAGGTTGACGGTTCGATCTCTGCGCAGCACTTGGTTCCCTTTAGAATTTGAATTTCACTCGATGACGCAAGTAGTGACGTGTGTCACCATGCGCAACAAATCGGAAAACTGAACAAACGGATGCGGCGAACAAAATGATGGCTCTGATATGCAGCGATATTTGTGCATGGCAAAATAAAGGGCCACCTTCGAATGGCCATTTCAGATAATGCCCCTTCAGCACTGCAAATATTGCAAACGACAGCACGCCAGATTACGCATATTAGAGTCGATCTATTCCCGCAATAAAGCACAGTAAACATCTTCGTAGCTCCTTCGTAGTGCTCTAAAGTGGTCTCCTGCTGTCAAGAAAATAAAAAAGGCGTGTCAACCAGAGCGGACGTGAAGAAAGACAATGTTGACCTATAGGCACTGTTTTTATATTTTCTGAAATTGGAGCACTAAATATGTGCAATGCCGCATGTTTGCATAATGTTTTGCGCCTTATATGCATGATTTCGTCCTCGCTTCATTTCCAGAGCTTACTTTTTTTCACCGTATATTTCGTTTATTCATGTTGATTCTTTATTCGTTTGTTTTACACGCATATACGCCGACGTTGTCTTCATTCGTGCCGACTTCGGTTGACACGCCTTTCCTTTTTTTTCTATTTATTTATTTTTTATCGGAAGACCAACCAGGTGGCTCTATGTCTGAGATAGGGGTGCAACGTGTTCAATTGGTTGATGCAATGTGGTTAATTGTTTACAACACTGGCGCTAACTACACCCGTAGTGTTAAATTTACCTGCACTGCGAGTAATTATCGCGTCTTGCCTTTTTGAGACCTATCTTTTTAAGCCTTTTGAGACTCGCTGAGACGTTCTAGACGCGCGAAGGAGCCATTTTTTGACCAAGAGGCCATATATATACCCAGATCCCACGTGCGCCAAACCCACATGAAGTCGCCAAAGAACACAATTCTCCAGTGCCGCGACATAATACTGCGAGGCGAAGACCACAGACCGAAGACGTTTCACTCTGAAAAAAAAAAATATTTCGTACATAGCCAACATTAGTGCTACATTCAAAAAAAGCACTTGTGGCTTTTAAAATCTTCCTGAAAAAGAACAAATATATTACTTTTCTTTTACTAAGCTTATCGTGGTTGAGCCGACTATTGCATTTTCTTTGAATACCACAGGTCGCATAGTATGCTAAATGTGTAGCCCACATTTGGCGGGCTTATGTGTTGTTATGTGTCTTGCTGGGCGGAGATATCGATTGAACTGACGTGCATGTTCTCATAAATTTTTTTTTCTTTTCAGTCGTTTACGAGACCGTGTATGTCTCTTAGTGTAATTATTACTTTCTTTTTCTGTGGTTAGAACTTTGGAAATGCTCGCGCTATTTGACTGTCGCCAGTGCGTATCCCTTTTTCGTGCTTTTGGTTTGCATGCCCTGCGAAAAGGGGTAGGCGGCGCCAGCAATGGTGCCATTCTCTCCTTTCATTTCTTATCTATAAAAAGAAAGGAGCTTCTCTTCAAAAGTTGATAATCTCAGTGGCAGCTGAAGAAGTTAGCCTATAAGAGTCTATATAGCGTTGATGTGCCGCTCCAAATGGAAACCAATCAAACATGGCCCGACGCTTACTGTATAAAGATACCCCGTCAGAACAGGTGAAGGACACGAGCGCGCACTCAACGACAGTTTGGGCAGCCCAGTGATTGATAGCCATGGTTCTCGGCAACGTCGTATGCGCCTTCGTCTCTCACGACGTGCAGGAGGAAGTTGCCAAAAGTCGACCAGTACGTAAGGAGACCTGACATCGCACAACGTCCACCATTACAGCGTGC